>NC_089765.1:44724409-44756909 GCF_040412425.1 Macrobrachium rosenbergii | reverse complement strand
AAATTATTGTGTCTTGTGAGAGAATTGTTTCTTGGGTACCCAATGAACTATACAGGACGCCTGAACAACATCTTTCATTAGTACTAGGCTTTGACATTAGGGTAAGCACAGTACTAGCTATACTAATATATATATATATATATATATATATATATATATATATATATATATTGTTATCAAAGGAGTTTCCAGGAAAAGGTATACGTATATCATATCATTCTTTATTATTGCACACGGCATTTAGCAATGTCACATTGCATCATCAAGGCTAAACTGAGCCAAAAAAGAAGTGTCTTTTTAGCTCAGTTTAGCCTTGATGCTGTAATGTGACGTTGCTAAATAATAAACTGTGATATGATATACGTATACCTTTTCCTAGATGCCCCCCTTGATTGCAACTGAGAAGCCTATAGCTATATAACCTTTTTACACATATATATCCACACACTCACACACACACATATATATTGTTACGTGTGAGGGTCTTGGTTGATCATGTATTATTCAATTTACGTAATTTTTACGGCCCTGCAAACCAAGATTACACGTAACCTGCCACTTGAAGCCAAAAGTTAACCTCAAAGACAGTCGTTAAATAGCCAAAGGTCGCCAGTTAAGGGTTATTAACCTTAACAAAGAATATTTGAGATGAATTTGATTTTAAACGCAACGGTTCTTCCAAACATTCGGACGCGAGGCATACAAAGCATCGAGATTTAAGGGGATCGGCCGCCTAAAAAAACCCAATAATCTTTAAAAAATTCGATTTCCTGAAAAAAATTCTATGGCTTCGTATAGGGTTCAAGAATGTGTCCACGAAATATTATGCTAAAATTTGCCGTATTTCTCTAGTTATGGCCTAGAATGTAACAATAACTATATACCCATAAAACACCAGTAGCGCAAATGATTTAGTCTGGTATAGTTTTTGCGATATATATTACGAAAACTTCCTTTGAAATGAAATGTATAATGTCAATAATATCCTACTCGGCACCTTTTTAGTTATTCCTAGCCATGACAACGCACACGTCATACCATGACGCCGACTGTGGCCGAGAGTTGCCTATAAACTTCCAAGCTAGAAGGACACGTTTTTCATGCTCGCTAGCCTTGACTGAACTCTGTATTTTCTGCGGTGTTTTTGTTTTTTCACCATGCCTAAAAGGTCCAAGAGTTCACTTCATGCTTCTAGAATGCAGAAAAGCCAAGTGGAAAAGTCCAGGCGAGAAGTAGAAGAAAGAGTTCAAGAAATTAGTGCCATAGAGGGGAATGGAGCGACGGAGAGAGAGACAGCTGTCGCCCATCAAACGGCGCAGGCAGCGATCTCTGCTGACCAGAGACCAACCACATCCACCCCTAAACGCCTTTTTATTTGTTCGTCACTACCAAAGGGCAAAGATATTTTAGAAAAAGAAAGCAGTAGCTCGGAGGCTGATATTATAGACAATCCTGAAAATAAAATGATCATAATAAGTGAAGCAAGACTTGATGAATTACTTGAATCACGAATCCCTAATTGTGAATGTAAAGTAATTCCCAGGATCCATTTGGCAAGGGATGGATTCGAGACACTAATAAAAAAGTGTAGGCAACTATGATACCCTAAAGTAATACCTTGCAGCAAGATCAGACAGGGGGGGACCATGAACCTAAAATTTATAAGAATGTGTCTTAGGCACATAAATAATCAATTAATATTCTTATTTATAATCATTTTGCATTAATTAATACCCAAAAATAAAAATTAAAACCATAGAATTAATTGTAACACAGTCTTTGAAGTCCCTTTTACTTTTTTTATGTAACTAAAACTTTGAAGGCCCGTTTCTCAAAACATAAGTTTTTCGCCTTTAAAATGCATCTCCTCCCTTAGTATTGGACCAATCTAAATGAAATTTTAAACATAACATGGGGAAACATGATAGATTAAAACAAAGCCGGGGATTTTTAATATTTTGAGTTTCTGATTTTTGGCTATTTTTTTTTCTGTAATTTTTTCCGGGAAAATTTCATAAAAAAAAAAATTCATATCACGAAAAATAATTGAAAAATCAAAAATCCCCGGCTTTGTATCGAAGGTCCATATGTGTTTTATACGTGGTTCAAATCTCATCCCTTAAAACCAAAAAGCAAAGGAGGAGATGCATTTTGAAAATGGCCATTTTTGGCCAAAAAATGCTCTGGCGTCACAAAACCTAAGGTCACTGAACAAAAATTTTTTTCCCCAGAAGTTCCACACAATATCCTTTAACAAACCCCCTATATATCAACAACCTGTCGTTAAAAAAGTCGGAAACCGGCCGATCCCCTTAACCTGATTTTGCTTACCCTAAATCCTAGGTATTTTACTGGAATAACGGGGTTGAAGCTAACAATATAATAATGAGGCTTAATCTAGACTTCGTAAACACATATACAGTAAGTGGGGATGAAGGAGGAAACAAAGAAATGCGAAATACAGAAAAAGATAAAAGAATGGGCTAAGTTTTGAACAAAAAGCGACTTTACCTTAGGGACGAACGTTAGCGCACCAACACCGCCGGGGGGTCTTTGCAATTGCTTCTTCACTTCACTAATAGGATAATAGACAAAGAAAAGGAGAAGAGGCCCCGTCGGACATGTGGTCTCTCCGAATGCTCCAGTCTCTGAATTCCCTGACCGGCCTGGGTCAAAACAGGCCTACAGTCATGCCTTAGGCGTCTACGCTTTATTAAAACATTCGCCACGAGAGACAGGTAAAAAGGAAAAAAGGACCTTAGGACCACCTATTTTTAAAGTTGAATATGGAAATTTCTCCTATGGGGTTAAATGCCTAAATGCTACCTATTCCTTTCTCCAACGGATGTTAAAGTTTGAACTGAAGACGCTTCTAGCGTGGGACAAAGCAATTTCCCTGTCTCAGTCAGGCTGATATTTCTATCCCTAAATGTTCGAGGGCGAACAGCGTAAATATTTATAAAAGCTCCCCCCTTTAAGAGGGCCTTCACTCCCTTTTCGGGCGTGAAGGTCTATACTAAGCAAGCTGTTCGCCTCTCGTAGGTTACTCTCCTTCCCCTGAGCAGATTAGTCCTGGTTAGCCTACCTAGCTACAGAACTACCTAACCCTAGATAGGATACGAGCTGTATTCACTACTTTACCTAATTCTAATAGTACTAGAAGGTGCTTACGGTTATTATAGGCTACCTCCTACAATCATGATGTGTTTTAGACCTAGCCTAGTGGTACATTCTATGATATTCCCTAGCCTAACCTATCCTAACCCGACCGTAGCACCAACATAAGAGTTAATATTCTAACTAAATTACAACATGGTTTATGTTTAATACAATTAAAATTTACTAGTTAATTCATGAGGGTTGCCTCATATGATAAATGGGTGCCTCACTGAGGTCTTAGGCCATGCGTGTCACGAGCATCGTGGCTCGTTTCACAATAGTTAAGATTACTGAAATTAGTTATGCTACTTACATGATTACTGCGGCTCGGTGGTAAGTGGAAAGAACAAGGCTACTAAATTGATGTACTGTACTTTAAGGTGGCCTAGGCTATGCACAATGAAAGGAAGAGATCACACTGGCTACCTCCTCTGGGCAAGGGGCCAGGATCACTCTTAGATGTTAGGGCACTGTGCCGAGAGGGCACTAGTGCCAGGATTGTAAGGTGTCAAAGAAACGAGCAGGTAAAAGTTACTGCAACTTTATTACAGATCCAGGCAGCTTATATTGCGGCCGACTGACGCCGGGCCGTGAGAGACAATGGAATTGACTGTGACCTGAGGTCGAAACAATAAACAATAATATGCAGTGAACGAGTACAAATTACAATACAAAACATACAGAGCTACAATATAGATACAGTCTTGATGCCTGTGAATGAAGAAACATGTGATACACAATGTGTGACATTCGTATAAATACCATAAAGTAAAAATGATTAAAATGCGTGACCTGGCACGTTTTAGGCGTGACTAATTGAGCTTGAAGAAAACGGGAAGTCACCAAAGAAAACAAGCTCAGCGGAGACTTAATTAATGGCGCCCGCGAAACACTATCCTGGCGCCGAATTGGTGACTTTACAAATACTCCCAAGACGAGGGACGCGCCTGATTAATCCCCTGTATCTGCTGGGACGCTGAAGGTGCCGCTCCTTGAAGATAACTGAGGGGCCTCCCGCCTGTGAGGCTGCTGTTTGGGCGGTTCCTTCCTGGGGCGGCGCGCCTGCGGGGTGAGGGCGTGCTGGAGTGCGTTTGGGCGGAAGGGTGCTGCGCTGCCGGGACTCTCCGACAGGAAGGCGGGCTTTAGCCGGTCTATGGAAACCCAGTCGTTCTTGCCTGGGAGTGCCAGCTGAACGCCTTTGCTGTTCCGCTCCAGCACGCCGGAAGGGTCCCCTGTAGGGCTTAGTTAGTGGTGGACGGACGGCGCCGACTCTGACGAAGACGTGGGTGGCGGATGACAGCTGTGGCGGCATGAAGGTGGTTGCTTTGTCGATGTATGAGCGCCTGCAAGGGGCTTAACTTGCCAGCCACGTCGCGGAGCCTCTGCAGAGATGGGGAGTGGCGATCATCCGTCACGAGCTCTCCCGCACCACGAGGGGTTCCCCATAGGTTTGTTCAGCTGCGGATGGGGTGCCGTCGGCTCTGGGGCGGTCTCAACCCGAGGAGGACCCACGGCAGCTGATGTTTCCAGTCCTCGGCGGTGCAGCGGGCCATGAGGGATGACTTTAAGGACCTGTGGAACTGTTCAACCAGGCCGTTGGCCGCTGGGTTGTACGCTGTGGTGGTGTGGTGCGTGGTTCCCAGCAGTTGAGCCAGGGCAGACCACAACTCGGAGAGGAAAGCGGGGCCCTGTCGGTTGTGATGTGGTCCGGGACGCCGGGCGGCTAACCCAACTGGAGAGCAGGGCCTCAGCGCACGCGCTGGCGGTGGCTTCTTGCATGGGTGTGGCTTCGGGCCACCTCGTCGAACGGTCTACCACCGTGAGGAGGTATCTGGATCCGCCTGATGGGGGAAGGGGCCCGACGACGTCGATGTGGATGTGGCCGGCGGCGCCTGGCTGTGGGAACTCGCCTACCCCGACTGCGTGTGACGACCCACTTTACTGGTCTGGCACTGCAGGCACTGTTTTGCCCAGGCTGTGGCGTCCTTTTGCACCCGTGCCAGACGAACTTTTTGAAAGCAGTTTGGCCGTGGTCCTGCCGGAGGGTGTGAGAGGCCGTGAATGATGTCGAATACCTGGCGGCGGCGTGAGGCTGGAACCAAAGGGCGGGGCTGGCCTGTGCTGATGTCACAGAGCAGGCTGGGGCCTCCGGGGCGAGGGTCACGCCCCGCCACTTGAGGGATGTGATGGCGTGCGGTATGCTGGGGTTTCTGGGTCAGCGGCCTGTTCTCTGGCAAGGTCCTGGTAATCTACACCAAGCTGCACTGCGTTCAACTCGACTCTGAGAGGGCGTCTGCTACGGATTTTTCTTGCCGGGAGGTACCTGACGGAACAGGTAAATTCGGCTATGGCTGAGAGGTGGCGCTGCTGTCTGGAAGACCATGCGCCCCCTGCTTCGTGAAGGCGTGAACCAGTGGCTGGTGGTCTGTGAAGATTGTGAAGGGCGTCCTCCAGGAGGAACTTGAAGTGCCGAACTGCGCTGGTACATCGCGCAGAGTTCCCTGTCGAAGGTGCTGTAGCGGGACTTGCGTGGGACTGAACTTCTTGCTGAAGAAGGCGATGGGCTGGGGCGCCGTTGATGATTTGCTCCAGAACAGCACCGCAGGCAACGTTACTGGCGTCTGTCGTCAGCTGGAGGGGAGCCTTGGGATCCTGGTGTGCCAAGGCGGTTGCCTTGGTGAGGGCGGCCTTCGTCAGGGAAAAGGCCTGCTGCTGGCTGGGTCCCCAAGACAGGGACTTCGGTTGACCTTTTAGGACTTCCGTCAGGGGGCCGTGGGTGCGCGATCCCGGGATGAACCGCCTGTAGAAGTTTACCATCCCAAGGAACTCCTGGACGGCCTTGATGGAGGTGGGTGTCGGGAACTTGGCTACGGCTGCCACTTTCGATGTAAGAGGGCGGACGCCTGTCGGAGACACCTCGTGACCCAGGAATTCTGCTTTCTGGACGCCGAAGGTACACTTGTCGAAACGGACGACGAGGCCGTTTTCTTGGAGGCGCTGGAGGACTGCTTTGATGTGCCTCTGGTGTTCGCTGTGAGACCTGGAAAATATGAGAATGTCGTCGACGTAGCAGACGCAGAATTTTAGGTCCCCAGGATGCTGTCCATGAGCCGCTGGAAGGTGGCCCCGCGTTCCTTAGCCCGAAGGTGGAGAAGGCGAACACATAGGACCCGAAGGGCGTGATGATGGCTGTCTTTGGTATGTCCTCTGGCGCAACAGGTACCTGGAAATAAGATTTAAGAAGGTCCAATTTAGTGAATATTTTGGCCCCGTGAAAGGAGGCCGTGAGGTCTTGCATATTGGGTAGAGGGTAGTGGTCGGGCTCCGTTGCAATGTTGAGCCGCCTGTAGTCGCCGCAGGGTCTCCAGGAGCCGTCCGGTTTCTGCACCATGTGGAGGGGGGAGGCCCATGGACTGGAGGCTTTCCTGCAGATGCCCATCTGTTCCATCTCCGCGAATGCTTTTTTCGCCTCCTGAAGGCGCTGAGGGGGAAGCCTGCGGAACTTCGCATGTGTCGGGGGCCCTTTAGTCACTATATGGTGGTATATGCCGTGCTTGGCTGGGGCCCCGGGACTTGGCAATTAAGCTCGGGCTTAAACACCTCAGGGAACTCCGACAGAAGGTGTGCATACTGGTGGGGGCGACGGCGCTGATGGTGGGTCTGGGTCCCGCCGTTAACGGGAGAGACCGGCAGGAGTCGGTATCGAGGAGGCGCTTGCGCCCCACGCCGACTAGCAGGCCGAAGTGCGCCAGAAAATCGCCCCCAGGAGTGGGGTTCCACGTCCGCGACGATGAAGTCCCAGGAGTAACTCTGGCCAAGGATGGAGATCGACAGGAGCCTGGTGCCGTAGGGGAGAGGATGGGGTTCCGTTGGCGGCCGTCAGGAAAGCGCCGGGTCTGGTGTCTGGTTGCGGTCCTCTCTGGATGCTGGGAAGACCGACTTAAAGGCTCCTGTGTCGACCAGCATCATCCTGCCGGAGACGGTGTCGCGGACGTAAAAACCTACTGTTTTTGAGGCCCTGGGTTCTTCGGCTGCCATGGCGGCCTGTCCTGCTGGGCCGCCACCCCGTTTTTTGAACGGTTGAACGAGCAGGGCGGCAGGCAGTTCGGGCGCCCTTTCCGAACCACTTGTGGTAGCGACAGAAGCCCGGGACCTCCGTCTGCTGTGGTTCGTGGACGTCTGTTGGCGATGGCGTTGACGGGCTGCTCTCACGTCCTCTTCAGGCTGGACGGAGCTGACCGGCTGTGTGGCCGGTTTTAGCCGCTGTGAAGCCTTGACGGAGTCTGTGAGATGTTGTGCCGCCTCTATGAGGTCCTCGACAGGCATGGTGTAGGGGTGAGCGATCTGGTTGCGTACTTCTGGGAGGAGTTGGCGAAGGAAGATTTCCCGTATGAAGCTTATCTCCTGCCGCTTGTTTGTGCCACCCAAGACTGGTATTGACAGGAGATCTACGACCATGCCCCAAGCGTCTCTTGGATTGAGGTCGTGGCGTGGATTATTGGCAAGGTCGATAGCACGGGCGGCCCGCCGGCGATGGGCAGGAGCAAGCTTCGAGGAGGAACTTTTTGTGGTGCTGTATGTGAGGGTGTGTGTTTTGGGTACTCGCGAGATGAGTTTTCTGTACACGTCCTCCGGAAGGGCGTTGAGCACTGTGTCGGCCTGTAGGATTTCGTCCGTGAGGTCCGCGATTCTGAAGTGGCTCTCCACCCCGCGCAGCCACATCGATGGGTTCCCTGCGTAAACGGGCGGCAGCTTTACGGTGAGGGCGGCCCGCGATTGTGTTGCCCGGCCGCCGTGTGTTCGGGCGCTGGTGTGGAGTTGCGGAGGGCCTCGGCGCGGGGCGGGCGCGGCTGTGACGGGAGGTAGGTAAACCTCGGAGTCCGCGGGGTCCGCGTTTAACTGCATGAAGGAGGGGATATCCGCGTCCATGCTCGCTCCTTTGACCCCTTACTGGAGTGGGGTACTCGGCGTCAGTACGCACTTTCGCGGCGCCGTGTGGTTCCGCTTAGTGACGCTGGTGGGGTACGCCGACGAGAGCCAGCACGCCAAACGCTGGTTACAGCGCCGTGTTTAGGCCGCTAAGAGCGTTTTGGAGAAATCCTGGAGCCAAGACTGAGTCGCCGTGTGAGTCCGCTTAATGGCTCCGGGATACCCGGGGTCACCACTGTAAGGTGTCAAAGAAACGAGCAGGTAAAAGTTACTGCTACTTTATTACAGATCCAGGCAGCTTATATTGCAAACCGACTGACGCCGGGCCGTGAGAGACAATGGAATTGACTGTGACCTGAGGTCGAAACAATAAACAATAATATGCAGTGAACGAGTACAAATTACAATACAAAACATACAGAGCTACAATATAGATACAGTCTTGATGCCTGTGAATGAAGAAACATGTGATACACAATGTGTGACATTCGTATAAATACCATAAAGTAAAAATGATTAAAATGCGTGACCTGGCACGTTTTAGGCGTGACTAATTGAGCTTGAAGAAAACGGGAAGTCACCAAAGAAAACAAGCTCAGCGGAGACTTAATTAATGGCGCCGCCGAAACACTATCCTGGCGCCGAATTGGTGACTTTACAGGATGAGCGTATAGCTCGGCAACTACTGGGCTCTCTTCTGCCCCTTCTTCTTCTTCTTCGGTTTCCTCCAAGGCCTATCAGTAGCTGGCCTAGCAGGTGATGAGAGCACCGAAGGGCTAGCGGGCGCGAAGTCAGGGGCAACTGCAAAAGCTGCGGGAGGACTCCCTACTCCAGCTGCTGCGACAACCGGAGCGAGAGCGATCTGGACTTCTGCGTCCGAGGATGCCAGTTCCTGGTCTTCCAAGGGAGGGGTACCATTTCGATCCTCCAGGGTTCATCCCCTGAGTCAAATTTGCAAAGAAGAATCTTGCAAAGAAGAAGTTTCGGGTGCTGGAGGCTCTCCAGTCGCGATGATCAACTGCATGGGGAATCCTAAATCTCCCGGAGGAGGATTCGCCTCATGATTTAGACCCGGCATAGGGGCCTTTTCCATTGGTAGCTCAACGTCCGTGGCGGACGGAGTCTGGCACTGCTCAGTGCTCGCAAGTGGCACTGGCAGCAGTTGAGGTCAGGCATGCCTGATGAGGGGTCCGGAGGTGCAATACCGCGGACGACTTGTGGTTGGCTGCGGCAGAGATTCCTGCCCCAGCGGGAGATCGTAGCCTCTCGGTGAGTTTTGTTCGGGGCGTCCGCTGGGTGTTGCTTGCTTGGACAGCCCTCCCAATTTGTGGAGTGGTCTGCCCGCTTGCACGTCCTGCAGCGGTACTGCTCCTCCTGAATCTCTCTTCACGGGGGAGGACCTCTTGGTGGGCCAGCCCTTCGCGATTGGAGAGGGCTAGGCCTGAAATAGGTTGGGTGGCGCCCCTTCCGCGGACCACTTTGGTGGGCGGAAGGTGGAGGTTTGTCATTATTGGGCGTTACAACTGGGGCCTCCGTGGAGGAGGTAACGTGGCTGCGGAGTGGCGTTGGTAATGGGCTTCGAGAGAAGATCCCGACCCAACAAGAAGACCACTCGGGCCGAATTCCACCTACCACGCCAAGGCGGTGGGGTATTGTGCCCCAAGGTGTCGTAACCTGGAGTTGGACCGTGGGAACGGTGATGGTGTGGCCCTCTATCCACTTCATTTCCCACCGCGTTTCTTCATCAACCACAGCACCGGCTGGCACTTGGGCCCTGGCGATCAGGCTAATGTCTGCCGCAGTGTCTACTGTGACCAGAAGGGTCACGGGCAGGCTAGTGCTCTGAAGAGGGGCCACCGAGATGAACTGGGTTTCCAGTCTCTCGGGGTAAAGGATCCGGTGCGGACCAGCAGCAGAAAATGAAGTGCTGATTAGGTTGACAAATTTGGTGGTGGGGACATGATGTGGACAGGCCGGAGATCCAGCATTGTAGTGGCTAGCAGCCCCACAGGATCTGCACGGGCCTTTTGGATGGGCTCGGTTGCCTGCAGTAACTGTTGGAGGAGAGGGCTGAGCGGATGAATTGGGAGCGGAGTTCTGGCTGGTAGGGTTAGGCTGCTTATTAGTGCCGAGTTTGTATCGGCACTCAGCTTCAGCGTGGCCCCCCTTCTTGCAATAGTTGCACAGGGTCTTGCTAGGCAGTCCATTCTTCGGGCGAGTGGAGTTCGAGAGGTAGGCCGGAGGGATGATTCGCTTCTGAGAGGTGCTATGCGACTGATTGAAAGTTTCCCACGAATCAGCCATGCGACAAGCTTCCATAAGTGTGGAGGGCTGTTTATCGTTAAGATATACCGCAAGGGGCCCTGGCACACATTGGAAGAGGTCTTCTAGCATGGTCCGATTGAAGAGATCCTCAAACGTCGTGCAGGCCAAGGAGTCGAACCAGCGTGCATCGGACTGGGTTTTGTGACATGCCCATTCCGTCCAAGACCAGCCGACTTCCTTGGCAAGACCTCGGAACCGTTGTCTCCATTTTTCTGGGGTTATCTCGTAGGCCTTGGTAATGACTCTACGAACTTCCGCCATGTTACCTCTCTGGCTCTTCTCCAGTGAGCGGCGCTGCCTTGGCTTTTCCCTCCATATGCTTGGCCAGTATTAAGGCTCTCTCCGTCTCCGTGGTGCTGTAGTTATCGAAAAGAGCCTCGATCTCCTCCAGCCATGCTTCTGGCTCGTCCTCAGTCCACTTGGGGACTAGAGAATTGATGCTCGAAATTGGAGCGTTTGATGCAGCAGGTGTAGGACTGGAGGCTTGATGGCTAGCCATAGCTTCGGCATTCTCCATTTTCGCTCTCTCAAGCTCGAGCTCCTTCTCCTTTAGGGCTAACTCAGTTTCCTTGCAGGCTAACTCATGCTGTCTCCTTCTTTCTTCTCTTTCCTCTTCATATTGCCTTTGCTCGGCTTCATACACCCTTCGTTCTTCTTCATACTTCCTCTGCTCGGCTTCATACTTCCTTCGTTCTTCTTCATACTTCCTCTGCTCGAGTCTTTCTTCCTTCTCCCGCTTGGCCAAGTCGTCCACTTGCTCCTTGACCCAGGTGGTAAGTTCCGAGCTGGTGAGACCTGCCGCCGTCCCCAGCCCCAGGAAAGTTTTATAATGCTCTGCTGCCATGGTTCTGGTGGGGAAGGGCGTCTAACCGGTCGAGTGGGCGTATTTTGGGCAGCGAGGAAGTGTCTCTTCAATGACGTGGCACCCTTTCAAAAGGTGGCACTGTAGTTTGGGTGTGCCGTGTACAGGTCACACTGGTGGCACTCAGTATCCCTAGGCACTGGTGCAGGTTAGGTCCCAGAAGAACCTTCTCTTCTGTGTTCCCTTTGTTTTCTTTAGTGGCAACTATGGTGCCAATGTGTTCCTAGGGACCTCTACTGGAGTCCAACTAGGCTATATGGGAGGAAAGGCACTCTACACCCCTGCAGAGTGCAACAATCGAATGAGAGAGAAAGGGAAGGTAAAGAGAGAGAGAGAGAGAGAGAGAGAGAAGTAAGTTATTCAGTGATGACAGTGCTGCAAATTATTGGCACTGTGGAATAAAGTGAATTTGGTTTTTTTTTTTTTTTTTCTTTAAAGATCCTCGTGAGTGGCTGGTCCCAGTACCGGCCCCAGTGCTGGCCCCTTCTTCTTTCAGAGGGTGAAAACTACTGTTTGCTTCGGTCTGGATAGCAGGCCTCACTCGTGACCGACAGTTTATCACTGTATCGTAATTACTCTTAACTTGTCCTCATCTATTGTGGGACAGAGGTGTTTCTTTTATTTGGTTTATTGTATTCGAATTAATTAGCCTAGTGTCGGCCGTTCTTTCTTTGAAGAGGGTCACGTACACTTAGGTTAGGAATGCTTACTTGAATGACGAGAGAGAGAGAGAGAGAGAGAGAGAGAGATTTTCAATCAGCTAATTTCTTGCTGCTTGAGAACATGTAAACAAAGATTTTATACATGCACAATGGCATGGATCTTAATAAAATGATATAGATGCGTCGTCTTGGCTTCCTTAGGGATTACTTTATTATCTTAATTTTCCTGGGAGCCGACGTCACCAAAGTTTATCGTAAAATTTTAAATTCTCTTTATATGATTTTTATAGTAGGTATTCGTATAGGAACTTGTGGTATTACTCCTAACTAAGGCCTATCTTTCCCTGCCTAAATTGTCTTTTGTTTTTTTTTTTTTCTAGCTAAGATATTGCGAGGTGGGTTCGCTACGAAAGGAAAAAAAAAAATTATGCCCCAAGAGTGGCGGGGAGCAGAGTCGAGGTCACAATAACAAGGTCTTTGAGATGGCGGCCAAGGTCCCGTTAGGCCTAAATTTCAAAACAACCTCTGGCGGCGAAGGAACACCCAAAATGGCCAGTCCTCTATTTCAAACAAATTCACAACAACCGCGCGAACACGGCGGAGGAATCCAAGATGGCGGGTATTTCCTTTTAACCAAATTCAAAAACAACGCATAAAACAAAGGCAGGTATCCAGATTTTACTTTAAATATACCAATCATGCATAGTGTTTTACGTTAAGGTTGGAAAACGAAATTACCATCAACTTTGTGTCTTTTGTTATCGTATTCTCACCCGGACATTAAACAAAAGAATGAAAAGAGAAATGCTAGTCTGCCTGCGTAAATTTACGTTGTTGAACGGTACCTTTATTGTAAAATTACTATTTCAGTTCGTTTGCTACTTCACTGACACGGTTTTTTTTTTTTTTTTTTTTTTGAATGATTCCCGCTATATGCAAACAATAACGATCGGAATTGCCGACGCGATTTCTAAATTACTGTGTACATGAAACGGGCTCCGCGATTCGGCCTTTGAATTCGTTACTTGAACGACTTGATTCACGATCCGAACACGGTAATGTCCTTGTCTTAAACGTTATAAATTATGACTCTCTGCTCTCGACGCACCCTTTCCTATACGCTAATTCTCGCTACACTTGTTATAACTATTCTCTTTACTGCTTATTATTATGCCTCGTTCCTTGTTTGGAAGAATGAAATGGAGTTCGATATCTGACTTTTTATTTTTTTATTTTTTTTTTTTTGGAATTAATGTAATTTAATTTCCTTTTCTCCAGATTCTTTCTCTAAAATGTTCTTTAGATCCTGGCAAGGTCGCCAATGTTACGTGTGAGGGTCTTGGTTGATCATGTATTATTCAATTTACGTAATTTTTACGGCCCTGCAAACCAAGATTACATGTAACCTGCCACTTGAAGCCAAAAGTTAACCTCAAAGACAGTCGTTAAATAGCCAAAGGTCGCCAGTTAAGGGTTATTAACCTTAACAAAGAATATTTGAGATGAATTTGATTTTAAACGCAACGGTTCTTCCAAACATTCGGACGCGAGGCATACAAAGCATCGAGATTTAACCTGATTTTGCTTACCCTAAATCCTAGGTATTTTACTGGAATAACGGGGTTGAAGCTAACAATATAATAATGAGGCTTAATCTAGACTTCGTAAACACATATACAGTAAGTGGGGGATGAAGGAGGAAACAAAGAAATGCGAAATACAGAAAAAAGATAAAAGAATGGGCGAAGTTTTGAACAAAAGCGACTTTACCTTAGGGACGAACGCCAGCGCACCAACACCGCCGGGGGGTCTTCGCAATTGCTTCTTCACTTCACTAATAGGATAATAGACAAAGAAAAGGAGAAGAGGCCCCGTCGGACATGTGGTCTCTCCGAATGCTCCAGTCTCTCTGAATTCCCTGACCGGCCTGGGTCAAAACAGGCCTACAGTCATGCCTTAGGCGTCTACGCTTTGTTAAAACATTCGCCACGAGAGACAGGTAAAAAGGAAAAAAGGACCTTAGGACCACCTATTTTTAAAGTTGAATATGGAAATTTCTCCTATGGGGTTAAATGCCTAAATGCTACCTATTCCTTTCTCCAACGGATGTTAAAGTTTGAACTGAAGACGCTTCTAGCGTGGGACAAAGCAATTTCCCTGTCTCAGTCAGGCTGATATTTCTATCCCTAAATGTTCGAGGGCGAACAGCGTAAATATTTATAAAAATATATATATATATATATATATATATATATATATATATATATATATATATATATATATATATATATATATATATATATATATATATATATATATATATATGTGTGTGTGTGTGTGTGTGTGTGTATGTATGAATGAATGAGCATGAGTATGAGCGTTTATATGAGGTAAAATGCCATTGCTTTATTAATTCCACTTTGTACGCATAGATATGAGGGTCTTAGCGGGTTTATTGAATGTTTATAAAGCAGATTTAATGGGAGACACCAATAATTAAGTAATTTTAGGTCTGGTCAGTATTTTTAGAGTCTAGACTCTGAGTCTACATCTAGAAGCATGTACAATAGACAAATTCTTTTCCTCTGTAATTTTATTTCGCCTGAACTGACTCAAAACATATTTTGGAAATTTCTTTTTCTCCCGTTTTTATTCCAGTTTCCGTTAGAATCATATTACAAATAAAATTATATGCTTTGAAAAACGTTTGTGCGCACTTGTTGGCTATGAATCTCTTTGGATCAGTGTTATTGTTTATAAAGGGAGTTCAAACTTTGGACTTGGTGTTGTTAAAAATGTTTTTGGAGGACTAACTAACCATCTACTTGGAAAGGCCAGTACGATTAAGTCTGCGCTCAGGAACTGGAACAACCAGATAGAAAGTGATCACACCATTCGGAAGGAAGAATTTCGTGCCAAGAAGAAGGTTGAAGAGCCTCGGAAAACTCTTGTTGATGCTCAAGAAATGATATGGAAATTGAAAGCAAAAATGAGGACCTTTCCTCGAATAATGAATGTCTAAAGAAGAAAAATGAAGACTGGGAGGATGCCATGGTTAAGAAAGAAAAGGATATCGAACAACTGAAGGACTTCTTCACTCGCCAAGATGCAAAACTTGAAAAGAACAAGTAAAAATACTCAAACTGGAAGATGAAAAAATGTGAATGAGGTCTACATCGCCTATCTCGAGGAAAAGTTGAAGGCCCACGAAGCGGAGAGAAAGACAACGAGGAAAGAGCTGGAAGGACGCCCCCAGCCTCGCACCAAGAAGTTTATGTTCCTCGAGCAAGAAATGGCGCTCTTGACAAGTCTTGGAAAACAGGTCCAGAAGCCAGACGATCGAACTCAATCGCTCCAACGGAACTTGGCTAAGAAGGAACCGCAGATTGTCTATTCAAAAGAGGGGAAAATTGGGCTCGTTCGAGAAGAGGCCCGATGGATGAAGTACAGCTCCGCCGAATTGGGAGGTGGAAGGAGAAAGTGGAGGAAGTCCAGACAAAGAAGAAATAAAGCAGTAGGAACAACCCCCCCCCCCCCAACAAGTTAAGCAAGACTGTGGAGGATACTGACTGGCCTCCTGTTGACTCTGCTGCGTGTCGCTCTGGAGGCGCTGCCAACTTCTGAGTCTTTTCGATGGGATATGCTGGAGGATTAGTGTTGCCCACGGGAATACCCCCACACCCATTCTCTAGCCAGCCCATTCGAATGGCCCCAGAAGACTGCAACGCCCCAGAACACGATGCAACAGCATCAACAAATGGCCAGTCAAAATCCATCAAGAGACTGGCGAGTTTTAGGGGCTTTTGTGCCTCATCCTTGAAGTTCTTGGGCCATCTCCAGGCCCACTTCCCCAGCCTGGCAAGATACCTACCTTCCTCCGAGGAAGTAGCCTCTGGGTCAGACCCTTCCCTTCAAGGCTGCCCTCAAGAGAATGGCGAGCCTTTGGGGTTTTTGGGCCTCATCCTTGAAGTTCTTGGACCCTCTCCAGGCCCACTTCCCCAGCCTGGCTGGATACCTGCCTTCCTCCACGGAAGCAGCCTCTTGGTCAGACCCTTCCCTTCAAGGCTGCCCTCAAGAGAATGACGAGCCTTGGGGGTTTTTGGGCCCCACCCTTGAAGTTCTTGGACCCTCTCCAGGCCCACTTCCCCAGCCTGGCAGGATACCTGCCTTCCTCCAAGGAAGCAGGCTCTTGGTCAGACCCTTCCCTTCAAGGATGCCCTCAAGAGACTGGCGAATCTTTGGGGCTTTTGGGCCTCATCCTTAAAGTTCTTGGGCCCTCTCCAGGGCCGCTTCCCCAGCCTGGAAGGATATCTGCCTTTCTCCAAGGAAGCAGCCTCTGGGTCAGACCCTTTCTTTAAGGTTGCCCTCAAGAGAATGGCGAGTCTTGGAGGTTTTTGGGCCTCATCCTTGAAGTTCTTGGGCCTTCTCCAGGCCTGCTTCCCCAGCCTGGCAGGATGTACCTGCCTTCCTTCGAGGAAGCAGCCTCTGGGTCAGACCCTTCCCTTCAAGGCTGCCCTCAAGAGGCTGGTGAGCCTTGGGGACTTTTGGGCCTCATCCTTGAAGTTCTTGGGCCCTCTCCAGGCCTGCTTCCCCAGCCTGGCAGGATACCTGCTTTCCTCCACGGAAGCAGCCTCTGGGTCAGACCTTTCCCTTCAAGGCTACCCTCAAGAGACTGGTGACCTTGGGGGCTTTTGGGCCTCATCCTTGAAGTTCTTGGACCCTCTCCAGGCCCACTTCCCCAGCCTGGCAGGATACCTGCCTTCCTCCGAGGAAGCAGCCTCTGGGTCGGACCCTTCCCTTCAAAGCTACCCTCAAAAGACTGGCAAGCCTTGAGGGCTTTTGGGACCCATCCTTGAGGGGCTTCGGCCCTCTCCAGGGCCGCTTCCCCAGCCTGGCAGGATACCTGCCTTCCTCCAGGGAAGCAGCCTCTGGGTCGGACCTTTTCCCTTCACCATACTCTTTGCTTTCTCTTACCCAACTTTTCAAATATGGCACTTGCTCTCTCTGAAGGCTTCCAGGTAATTTGAAGTATCTCAGAGATTTGTCCTGGAGACTTTGGAGTTCGGCACATGCGTGCATGGCATTCCTCTCGTTCTTCCAGGAGCTGGAGACTGAAGCATTCTAGAATGTCTTCAAGGAAAATCCCGAAGGTTTTAACATTGCATTAAACATTACTTATAATTCTTTTTATGACACATAAGCAGATTCTTTACTTTAATGAGTCTTCTTCTATAATCTTATGGGATTCCATCTTACTGATATATATATAGATATCTCACGATGGCGAGAGAAGACTTCTGGGCATCTGTTCCTGAAGCATTCCTGGAGAATCCAATTGGCGTTTTCAAAGGCTTCAGTGCCTAGAGATTGTCTTGAAGTCTCCGGAAGCCCCAGAAGCCTCCAAAATTCATCTCCAAGAACGTGAGCGTATTCATCTCCAAAAACATGGACTTCCCCCAAAGAAATCTTTGAAGCCTTTTTTTCCTATTTCTTCATAAAACTCTGTTCTTTAGTATTGTGCAAGGAATCCAAAGGCTACAGAGCATGGAGATTGTCTTGAAGCCTTCGGAAGTCCAAGAAAGTCTCTGGAACTCCCAGAAACCTTCGGAACTCCCAGATTCCCTACTGACACCCAGGGATGACAAGAATGGTCCAGACAAGATCCACTTGTAACATGGAGGGTATAGACTTGGAGTTGTGATTTCTATACCAGTACTATGTAGTTCAGTGGTCTTCCAGCAGGGTGGCACTGCAAAGCCTTGTAGCCATCTTTAAAGGTCTGGTAACCTGCAAATCGAACGGGGACTTAGTGTGATTGTGAATTTTTTTTATCCTGAATATTTAATGAGTAAGTGTTTAGCAAATGTTTAGGGTTTAGTGAGTAAGTATTTAGTGGATGCTTTTGAGTAAGCGTTTAGTGAATGTTTAGTTTAGGGTTTAGTGAATGTTTTGTGAATGTTAGTGAATGTCTAGTGTGTAAGTATTCAGTGAATGTTTAGTGTTAAGTGAATGTCTTGTGTGTGTTAGTTTTTAGTTAATGTTTAGTGTATAAGTATTCAATGAATGTTTAGTGAGTGTTTAGGATTTAGTGAATGTTTAGTTGTAAGTGTTTAGTGATGGTTTGGGGTATAGTGAAGGTTTAGTGTATGTTAGGACTGAGTGAACGTTTAGTGCATAATTATTCAGTGAATGGTTAGTGAGCGTTTAGGGTATAGTGAATATTAGTATTTAGTGAATGTTTAGTGTGTAAGCAGTCAGTGAATGTTTACTGAGTGTTTAGGGGTTAGTGTGTGTTTAGTGAGTGCTTAGGGTTTAGTGAATGTTAGTGTTTAGTGAATGTTTAGTCTGTAAGTATTCAGTGAATGTTTAGTGAGCGTTTAGGGTTTAGTGAATGTTTTGTGAATGTTAGTGTTTAGTGAATGTTTTGTAAGTATCCAGTGAATGTTTAGTGAGTGTTTAGTGAATGTCTGGTGAAAATTAGTGTTTAGTAAATGTTTAGTGTGTAAGTGTGTAGCAAGTGTTTGATGAGTGATTAGTGAATGTTCATTGACTGTTTAGTGTTTAATGAGTGTTTAGGGATTTAATGAGCATTTAGAGTTCAGTGAGTATTTAGCATTTAGTGAGTGTTTAGGTTTTAGTGAGTGTTAGTGTATAGTGAGTGCTTAGTGAATGTTCAGTGAGTGTTTAGTGTATAGTGAGTAGTTAATGAAGATTAGTGTTTAGTGAGTGCTTAGTGAATGCTTAGTAGTGTTTAGTGTTTAATGAATGTTTAGGATTAAGTGAGTGTTAAGTGAATGTTTACCGAGTGTTTGGGGTACAGTGAGTATTTAGTGAGTGTTTAGTGTTTTATGAGTGTTTAGTGAGCATTTAGTGTATAATGAGTGGTTGGTGAGTGTTGAGTATTCAGTGAGTGTTTACTGTTATTGAGTGTAAGTGTATAGTAAGTGTGAGTGTTTAGTGAGTGCGAGTGTTGCAACGACTGGGGCCGTTTTCTTGCAACCTCACCCATTTTTACATTTGCAAAGTAATTGGCTGGGTGTTGACTAGTTTATTGTTAGTTCCTTATTGAATGAATGTACAGAATCTTCGATGTTGTTATTGGCCAGTGTGAGCGGAAAAGGAGCATCTACACACAGACAAAACAAAACAGAGGTAAAGATTCAGACATCTGTGTTTGTCGGCAGACAAACAGATGGCGATATTTATAGACATAATAAACATACAGCGTTAAAACATACATCAATGGAAAGGCCAGGAAATTCTACATATGGCCAATTGCATGAGATTCGAGACAGATTAATGAATACAATGCAGTAGCATAATATATGTGAAATGGCAAGACGTTTGGTGTCTTCACAAACAGAAACATACATGCAGTTTGATACAGAAGATTCGGTGGAACATTATGAGTACATGGCAATGTAAGTAGTGGTGATTGTACATAAATCGAGACAACAATGGTTAGGGAGAAACAGACGGAAATACTGTATGGTTGAAGTCGCATTCCGTCAGAGAAAGAAAACGAGATGCTCTTGTTCTGTCTTGTCCCCTCCGATGGATGATGAACACACGAACACACACTTGTGTTTGGAAGAGACGGCGCTGGGGCGACGGGCTCTTACATACTTTTGAGCACCTTATTATTTCTGCAAATACATCGTCTTGCATGTTGTAGATATTCCTCGACTGTGGAATCTCTCGGCTCTACCCCACATGCAGTTCCCTTCTACCCCCTTCTGGGATGTTCCTGTTATGAAGACATCACCAGCGAGAATATTTATCCTGTGTAGAATTCATTCATTTAAGCAGGCCTCATTATTGTCGGCCAGTAATTCATCATTCTTCTGATCTGTGTTATGTAAATATAATTAGTTAAGAGAACTGTGAGTCTACGTAATTCCCTCCATGAAGAAGGCCCTGAGCCATAGATTTCCTAGCCCTTCGTTGGGCGAGTCGGTAGAGCTTCGGACTGTCACTCAATGGGCCGGAGTTCAATTCCCCCGGCTGGCTGATGAAGAGTTAGAGGAATTTATTTCTGGTGATAGAAATTCATTTCTCGCTATAATGTGGTTTGGATTCCACAATAAGCTGTAGGTCCCGTTGCTAAGTAACCAGTTGGTTCTTAGCCACGTAAAATAAGTCTAATCCTTTGGGCCAGCCCTAGCAGAGCTGTTAATCAGCTCAGTGGTCTGGTAAAACTAAGGTATACTTAACTTATAGATTTCCTTTGTTTTGTATCGAGTCAGATGTGTAATAAATAAAGGGAATTCACCTGCATTATCTTTTGCTGCTCAGAGTCAAATAAGTACCCACTTAGCATTCGTAGCAGTGTATAGTAAGTGTGTGTGTTTAGTGAGTGTGAGTGTATAGCAAGTGTGAGTGTTTATTGAGTGTAAGTGTATTGTGAATGTTAATGTTTAGTGATTGTACATTACTGCTTAGTTAGTGTTTAGTGAATGTATGCAAAGAAAGTCCTGTAATTTACAGGAACCATTTATGCTAAACACTGCATAGATCAAGGAGCAGATGCTTAGGCCTTGACCACAATGGTTGGAGTGCTTAGGCCAACCTCTTTTTGTAAGGTAATTTTTCTCTGTGAAATTGGGTCATGTAATATAATAATAATAATAATAATAATAATAATAATAATAATAATAATAATAATAATAATAATAATAATAGTAAAAAAGATAAAATAATATTAGTTATAAAGTATGGTACTACGAGCTGGACTGAGACCTTTCAGTATGGCCTCCCGAGGTCACTCACTTGGCAGGAAGATCAATGTTCCAGTGATTGACACTCTATGACTTGGAAATTATATATATAGAATATTATATATATATATATATATATATATATATATATATATATATATATATATATATATATAGTATATATATGCAATTCATTAATAGCCACAATGTTTCTTTTAGTGTTCTCGATTCTTCGCACTTTTTGGGTTTTATGCTTGTAACTACAAAACCGTAAGATCCAAACACAAGAAATTGAAGAGACTTTGATGTTTAGGCATGCGGGAAACGAACCCGCGTCGCCATAACCACAAGGAAGTGACGTTGCCAGGCATCAAAGTCTCTTCAATTTCTTGCGTTTGGATCTTATGGCTTTGTAGTTACAAGCATATCCAAAAAAGCGCAAAGAATTTGAGAAGTTAAGAGGGGGGCATTGTGGCTATTAGAATTACATATGTGTCTGGTAAAAGTGACCAGTAGATTCTACTATATATATATATATATATATATATATATATATATATATATATATATATATATATATATATATATATATATATATATGTATATATATATATATATATATATATTAGTATATATATATATACATATATATATGCATACTAAAAGAACTAAAGAACAGAATTTTATGTAGAAGAAATGGGAGAAGAAAGACTTTGATGATATCTTTTGGGGGAAGCCCATGTTTTGGGAGATGTTTTTGGAGATGAATTCCTAAGGCTTCTGGGGTTTCTGAAGTATTCAAGACAATCTCTAGGCACTGAAGCCTTTGGAAATGCCCATTGGATTCTCCAGGAATGCTTCAGGAGCTGAAGACTGCTTCAAAGGATCCTGGAGCCGTGAAGATGTCTTCAAGAGTACCCAGAAGTCTTCTCTCGTTGTTGGGAGATATCTTTATATATCAATAAGATAGAATCCCATAAGATTATAGAAGACTACTCGTCAAAGTAAAGAAACTGCTTATGTGTCAGAAAAAGAACTCTAAGTAATGGTTAATGCAATATTAAAATCTTCAGGATTTTCCTTGAAGACATTTTGGAATCCTCCATTCTCCAGCTCCTGGAAGAACGAGAGAAATGCCATTTGTGTATGCGCCAAACTCCAAAGTCTCCAGGACAAATCACCAGGATGCTTCAAATTGTCTGGAAGCCTTTAGAGAGAGCAAGTGTCATATTTGAAAAGCTGGGTAAGAGAAAGCAAAGAGTATGGTGAAGGGAAGGTCTGACCCAGACTGTTTCCTCAGAGGAAGGCAGGTATCCTGCCAGGCATGGGAATTGGGCCTGGAGAGGGCCCAAGCCCCTCAAGAATGGACCCCAAAAGTCCTCAAAGCTCACCAGTCTTTTGAGGGCAGCTTTGAAGGGAAGGGTCTGACCCAGAGGCTGCCTCTTTGGGGGAAGGCAGGTATCCTGCCAGGCTGGGAAAGCGGGCCTGGAGAGGGCCCAAAAACTTCAAGGACGAGGTCCAAAAACCTCGAGAAAGAAATGACACTCTTGACAATAGTCTTTGAAAAAGGACCAGACGGATAATTTAGGTGTCCAATCAAAGGTCCAGAAGCCGGACAATCGAACTCAATTGCTCCAATGGGACTTGGCTAAGAAGGAACCGCAAATTGTCTCGTTGAAGGAGAATCTCAATGATGAAAGAGGGAAAATTCGGCTTTTTCAATAAGAGGCGCAAAATATGAAGAACCGCTCTGCCAAATTGGGAGGTGGGAGGAAAAATCGGAGGAAGTCCAGACAAAGAAGGAACAAAGCAGGAGGAACAACCACCCTGTAATGAACCGCAGTCGGTTGAGCAGGTTCTTAAACACAAAAGAAGTACGGGACTGGAATGACTGGCAGAAATTGAGGCAGACAAAGGAGGAAGAAGCTGAACAAAATGAAAACGTGACCTTAAACTAATTTATCATTTACAGCAATTTACATTATATACAAATGAATCAGGTTCAGCAAGGTAATATTTAAATGAACAATTCCATAAACATTATTCAAGAAGAAATTAAACATAACAAAATTGAGTCAGTACAATATACAACCCCATTAATAAAAACCTCAAATAAATCAATAAACACTTAAGAAACATAATAAATAAATACACAAGCAGCATAATAAACAATACAACAAAAGCAACAATAAATATGTATTTCTTTTTATTTATTTTTATTTACTTATTTATTTTATTTATTTATTAATTTTTATTTATTTATTTACTTATATACATGCAGCATAATACTAATACATAAACGGCATAATAAATACATAAGCAGCATACTTCAATACTTACGTTACAGCCATTAAAACATGTAAACAAAAGTGACTTCAATAATAATATCCAAAACTCGTCCAAAAATGTAATTACCATAAACAATTACACACATAATTAAGAGAGCTTTGTCTCAAAAATACACACGCCCCAAATCGGGCTAAACACAGAAACAGACAATCTCAGAGGAGTTGTCAAGACAGTCACAACTGTCTACAAGGACGAAGTCAAACAGACGAACTCGTCGTGCCACCAAGACAGCTAGTGGCTGCCGAACAGGAACAAATCCACACACCAGATGACCACGGCTGAGTTGTCGAGACAGCCATATGCTGCCGAATGGGAACCAATCCCCACATTAGATGACCACAGTCAGTCATTGAAATACCTTCAGCTGCCATCAGGGATGAAGTCACACCAACAGACAAGGAGATCCTTCACCTCCTGTCGAAGCCAACAGGTAAGCAATACCTGCCGCCCGTCCAAACTGACTTCCTGCTGCTCTGCTGCCGAGATATTGACTCGTTGCTGCTACGAACCTGACTGCCGCTGTCAGAGACAATGCGACAGGCGTCAACTTGCCCAAAACACAAGTTAGATAAAAGATGAAACCACCAAATCACCGTAACAACCAGTATACAATTGTTTCACCAAAACAATGTATTCAGCAAAACCACTAAACTTAACTCTCACAAAAGTTAAGCAAGACTCTGGAGGATCCTGACTGACCTCCTGTTGTCTCTGCATCGAGTTGCTCCGGAGGCGCTGCCATCTTCTGAGTCTTTTTGATGGGATTTGCTGGAGGATAGGTGTTGCCCACGGGCGTACCCCCACACCCATTCTCTAGCCAGCCCCTTCGAATGCACCCAGGAGACTGTAATGCCCCGAACATGACACAACAGCATCAACAAATGGCCAGTCAGACTCCATCAAGAGACTGGCGAGCTTTGGGGTTTTTTGTGCCTCATCCTTGAAGTTCTTGGGCCATCTCCAGGCCCACTTCCCCAGCCTGGCAAGATACCTACCTTCCTCCGAGGAAGCAGCCTCTGGGTTAGACCCTTCCCTTCAAGGCTGCCCTCAAGAGACTGGCTAGCCTTGGGGGTTTTTGGGCCTCATCTTTGAAGTTTTTGGGCCCTCTCCAGGCCTGCTTCTCCAGCCTTTCAGGATACCTGCTTCCTCCAAGGAAGCAGCCTCTGGGTCGGAACCTTCCCCTCAAGGCTGTCCTCAAGAGAATGGCGAGTCTTGGGGGCTTTTGGGCCTCATCTCAAAGTTCTTGGGCCCTTTGCAATCCTGCTTCCCCAGCCTGGCAGGATACCTGCCTTCCTCCAAGGAAGCAGCCTCTTGGTCGGAATCTTTCCTTCAAGGATGTCCTCAAGAGACTGGTGAGCTTTGGGGGTTTTTGGGCCTCATCCTTGAAGAATTTGGGCCCTCTCTATGCCTGCTTCCCCAGCCTGGCATAATACCTGCCTTCCTATGAGGAAGCAGCCTCTGGGTCAGACCCTTCCTTTAAGTTTGCCCTCAAGAGAATGGCAAGCCTTGGAGGTTTTTGGTCCTCATCCTTGAAGTTCTTGGGCCTTCTCCAGGCACTCTCCCCGGCCTGGTAGGATACCTGCCTTCCTCCAAGGAAGCAACCTCTGGGTCAGACCCTTCCTTTCAGTGCTGTCCTCAAGAGACTGGCGAGCCTTAGGGGCTCTTGGGCCTCATCCTTGAAGTTCTTGGGCCCTCTCCAGGCCCACCTCCCCAGCCTGGCATGATTCCTGCCTTCCTCCAAGGAAGCAGCCTCTTGGTCAGACCTTTCCTTTCAAGGCTGCCCTCAAGAAACTGGTGAGCCTTAGGGCTTTTTGGGCCTCATCTTTGAAGTTCTTGGACCCTCTCCAGGGCCTCTTCCCCATCCTAGCAGGATACCTGCCATCCTCCGAGGAAGCAGCCTATGGATCAGACCCTTCCCTTCAAAGCTGCCCTCAAAAGACATGCGAGCCTTGAGGGCTTTTGGGACCCATCCTTGAGGGGCTTGGGACCTATCCAGGACCGCTTCCCAGCCTGGCAGGATACCTGCCTTCCTCTGAGGAGACAGCCTCTGGTTCGGACCCTTCCCTTCAACATACTCTCTGTTTTCTCTTACCCAGGTTTTCAAATATGACACTTGCTCTCTCTAAAGGCTTCCAAACAATTTGAAGCATCTCGGAGATTTGTCCTGGAGACTTTGGAGTTCGGCGCATGCGAGAATGGCATTTCTCTCGTTTCTCCAGGAGCTGGAGACTGGATGATTCCAAAATGTCTTCAAGGAGAACCCGAAGGTTTTAACATTGCATTAACCATTACTTAGAGTTCTTTTTCTGACACATAAGCAGTTTCTTTACTTTAACGAGTCGTCTTCTATAATCTTATGGGATTCCATCTTACTGATATATAAAGATATCTCCTGACGACAAGAGAAGACTTCTGGGTTTTCTTGAAGATGTCTTCACGACTCCAGTCTTCAGCTCCTGAAGCATTCCTGGAGAATCCAATATGTGTTTCCAAAGGCTTCAGCCTCTAGAGATTGTCTTGAAGCCTTCGGAAGCCCCAGAAGCCTCAAGAAGTCATCCCCAAGAATGTAGGCTTATTCATCTCCAAAAACGTGGGCTTCCCCCAAAGAAATCTTCAAACCCATTCTTCTCCTATTTCTTCTCCATTAAACTCTCTTCTTTAGTATTATGCATTAAATCTAAAGGCTACAGAACCTGGAGATTGTCTTGAAGCCTTTGGAAGCCCAAGAAGCCTCCGGAATTCTCAGGAACCTTCTGAATTCCCAGATTCCCTACTGTCATCCCAGGGATGACGAGAATGATCCAGACAAAATCCACTTGGAACATAGTGGGTTTAGACTTGGAATTGTGATCTCTATACCAGTACTATGTAGTTCGGTGGTCTTCCACCAGGGTAGAGCTGCAAAACCTTGTGGCCATCTTTAAAGGTCTGGTAACCCACAAATCGAATGGAGACTTTGTGTGATTGTGAATTTTTTTTTATCCTGAATGCTTAATGAATAAGTGTTTAGTGAATGTTTAGGGTTTAGTGAGTAAGTGTTTAGTGAATGTTTAGTTTAGGGTTTAGTGAATGTTTAGTGTGTAAGTATTCTCTGATTGTTTAGGGTGTAGTGAATGTTTTGTGAATGTTGGTCAATGTTTAGTGTTTAAGTATTCAGTGCATGTTTAATGTAATAGTATTCAGTGAATGTTTAGTGTTTAGTTTATGTCTTGTGAATGTTAGTTTTTAGTGAATGTTTAGTGTATAAGTATTCAGTGAATGTTTAGTGAGTGTTTAGGGTTTAGTGAACGTTTAGTGTGTAAATATTCAGTGAATGTTTAGTGAGTGTTTAAGGTTTAGTGAATGTTAGTGTTTAGTGAATGTTTAGTGTGGTGGCATTCAGTGAATATTTAGTGAATGTTTAGGGGTTAGGTTGTGTTTAGTGAGTGCTTAGGGTTTAGTGAATGTTTGGTGAATGTTAGTGTTTAATGAATGTTTAGTGTGTAAGTATTCAGTGAATGTTTAGTGAGTAAGTATTCAGTGAATGTTTAGTGAGTCTCTAGGGTTTAGTGAATATTTTGTGAATTAGTTTTTAGTAAATGTTTAGTGAGTCTTTAGTGAATGTCTTGTGAAAATTAGTGTTTAGTGAATGTTTAGTGTGTAAATGTGTAGTGTGTGTTTAGTGAGTGATTAATGAATGTTCATTAACTGTTTAGTGTTTAATGAGTGTTTAGGAATTTAATGAGGATTTAGGGTTCAGTGAGTATTTAGCATTTAATGAGTGTTTAGGTCTTAGTGACTGTTAGTGTATAGTGAGTACTTAGTGAATGTTTAGTGAGTGTTTAGTGTATAGTGAGTAGTTAGAGAATGTTTAGTGTATAGTGAATGCTTTGTGAATGTTTAGGATTAAGTGAGTGTTTACTGAGTGCTTGGAGTACAGTGAGTATTTAGTGAGTGTTTAGTGTTTTATGAGTGTGTAGTGAGCGTTTAGTGTATAATGAGTGGCTAGTGAGTGTTGAGTATTCAGTGAGTGTTTATTGCTATTGAGTATGAGTGTAAAGTAAGTGTGCGTGTTTAGTGAGTGTGAGCATATAGTAAGTGTGTGTGTTTAGTGAGCGTGAGTGTATAGTAAGTGTGAGTGTTTAGTGAGTGTAAGTGTATTGTGAATGTTAGTGTTTAGTGATTGTACATTACTGTTTAGTTAGTGTTTAGTGAATGTATGCAAAGATAAGTCCATTTATGCTAAACACTGCTTAGATCCAAGAGCAGATGCTTAAGGCCTTGACCACAATGGTTGGAGTGCTTAGGCCAACCTCTTTTTGTAAGTTAATTTTTCTCTGTGAAATTTGGTCAATAATAATAATAATAATAATAATAATAATAATAATAATAATAATAATAATAATAATAATAATAATAGGTTTTATTGAATATTATTGCTGCTTCATCTGCATTTATTTTGTAGAAGACTTTTTCTATTTTCCTTATTGTGGACTTCTCTTCCGCAATAAGGAAAATAGAAAAAGTCTTCTACAAAATAAATGCAGCTGAAGCAGCAATAATATTCAATACAACCTGTTTGAAAGAGGGTCTGCTGCCAAATTATAATAATAATAATAATACAGCTACAATAATAATTATATATAACAATATTAATAGTAAAAACAGTAATATTAATAAGTTAATGGTAATAGTAAAAAAGATAAAAATAAAAATAATAATAGTAATAAAATATAGTCCTGTGAGCTGGACTGAGACCTTTCAATATGGCTGCCCGAGGACACATGCTCAGCAGGGAGATCGCCACTCCAATGTTTGACACTATGACTTAGAAATTATATATATATATATATATATATATATATATATATATATATATATATATATGTATGTATACCAAAGAACAGAGTTTTATGGAGAAGAAATAGGAGAAGAAAGGCTTCGAAGATTTCTTTTGGTGGAAGCCCACGTTTTTGGAGATGAATAAGCCTACATTCTTGGAGAAGAATTCCGGAGGCTTCTGGGGCTTGAAGAATGGAAGGCCTCAAGACAATCTCTAGGCACTGAAGCCTTTGGAAACGCCCATTGGATTCTCCAGGAATGCTTCAGGAGCTACAGACTGCTTTGAAGGATCCTGGAGTTGTGGAGACCTCTTCAAGAATACCCAGAAGTCTTCTCTTGTTGTTGCGAGATGTCTATATATATCAATAAGATAGAATCCCATAAGATTATAGAAGACGACTCATTAAAGTAAAGAAACTGCTTATGTGTCAGAAAAAGAACTCTAAATAATGGTTAATGCAATGATAAAACCTGCAGGATTTTCCTTGAAGACATTTGGAATCCTTCAGTCTCCAGCTCCTGGAAGAACGAGAGAAATGCCATTCGTGCATGCGCCGAACTCCAGAGTCTCCAGGACAAGCCACCGGGATGCTTCATATTGTCTGGAAGCTTCAGAAAGGGAAAGGGTCATATTTGAGAAGCTGGGTAAGAGAAAGCAAAGAGTATGCTGAAGGGAAGGGTCCGACCCAGACTCTGTTTCCTCAGAGGAAGGCAGGTATCCTGCCAGGCTTGGGAAGTGGGCCTGGAGAAGGCCCAAGCCCCTCAAGGGTGGGCCCCAAAAGTCCTCAAGGGTCACCAGTCTTTTGAGGGCAGCTTTGCAGGGAAGGGTCCGACCCAGAGGCTGCTTCCTTGGGGGAAGGCAGGTATCCTGCCAGGCTGGGGAAGTGGCCTGGAGAGGGCCCAAAAACTTCAAGGATGAGGCCCAAAAACCTCGAGTAAGAAATGACACTCTTGACTACAGTCTTTGAAAACAGGACCAAAGGGATAATTTAGGTGTCCAGTCAAAGGTCCAGAAACTGGACGATCGAACTCAATTGCTCCAATGGGACTTGGCTAAGAAGGAAATGCAAATTGTCTCATCAAAGGAAAATCTCAACGATGAAAGAGGAAAAATTGGGATTGTTCAAGAAGAGGCCCAAAAGATGAGGAACCGTTCAGCCAAATTGGGAGGTGGAAGATAAAAATGTAGGAAGTCCAGACAAAGAAGAAACAAAGGAGGAGGAACAACGCCCCCAAAGTTAAGTTTCGAGGATCTGCAACACCCTGGAACACGACGCAACAGCATCAACAAATGGCCAGTCAAAATCCATCAAGAGACTGGCGAGCTTTGGGGGCTTTTGGGCCTCATCCTTGAAGTTCTTGGGCCCTCTCCAGGCCTGCTTCCCAAACCTGGCAGGATACCTACCTTCCTCCGAGGAAGTAGCCTCTGGGTCAGACCCTTCCCTTCAAGGCAGCCCTCAAGAGAATGCCAAGCCTTTCGGGATTTTGGGCCTCATCCTTGAAATATTTGGGCTCTCTCCAGGCCCACTTCCCCAGCCTGGCAGCCTGGCAGGATACCTGCCTTCCTCTGAGGAAGCAGCCTCTGGGTCAAACCCTTCTTTTAAGGTAGCCCTCAAGTGAATGGCAAGCCTTTGGGGTTTTTGGGCCTCATCCTTGAAGCTTTCTCCAGGCACGCTTCCCCAGCCTGGTAGGATACCTGCCTACCTCCAAGGAAGCAGCCTCTTGGTCAGACCCTTCCCTTCAAGGCTGTCCTCAAGAGACTGGTGAGCCTTGGGGACTTTTGGGCCTCATCTTTGAAGTTCTTGGGCCCTCTCAAGGGCCACTTCCCAAGTCTGGCTGGATTCCTGCCCTCCTCCGAGGAAGCAGCCTCTGGGTCAGACCTTTCCCTTCTAGGTGGCCTCTAGAGAATGGTGAGCCTTTGGGGTTTTTGGCCCTCATCCTTGAAGTTCTTGGGCCCTCTCCAGGGCCTCTTCCCCAGCCTGGCAGGATACCTGCCTTCCTTTAAGGAAGCAGCCTCTGGGTCAGACCCTTCCCTTCAAGGCTGCCCTCAAAAGCCTGGTGAGCCTTGAGGGCTTTTGGGACCCATCCTTGGGGGCCTTTGGCCCTCTCCAGGTTCGCTTGCCCATCCTGGCAGTATACCTGCCTTCCTCCAAGGAAGCAGAGCCTGGGTCGGACCCTTCCCTTCAGCATACTCTTTGCTTTCTCTTACCCAGTTTTTCAAATATGACACTTGCTCTCTCTAAAGGCTTCCAGACAATTTGAAGCATCTCGGAGACTTGTCTTGGAGACTTTAGAGTTCGGCGCATGCACAAATGGCATTTCTCTCGTTCATCCAGGAGCTGGAGACTGAAGGATTCCAAAATGTCTTCAAGGAGAATCCCAAAGGTTTTAACATTGCATTAACCATTACTTAGAGTTCTTTTTCTGACACATAAGCAGTTTCTTTACTTTAACGAGTCTTCTTCTATAATCTTATGGGATTCCATCTTACTGATATATATAGATATCTCCCGACAATGAGAGAAGACTTCTGGGTATGACTCCAGGATCCTTTGATGCAGTCTTCAGCTTCTGAAGCATTCCTGGAGAATCCAAGGGGCGTTTCCAAAGCTTTAGTGCACTAGAGATTGTCTTGAAGCCTACAGAAGCCCCAGAAGCCTCAGGAATTCATCTCCAAGAATGTAGGCTTATTCATCTCCAAAAACGTGGGCTTCTCCCAAAGAAATCTTTGAAGCCTTTCTTCTCCTATTTCTTCTCCATAAAACTCTGTTCTTTAGTAGTGTGCAAGAAATCCAAAGGCTACAGAGCCTGGAGATTGTCTTGAAGCCTTTGGAAGCCGAAGAAGACTCTGGAATTCCCAGAAACCTTCAGATTTCCCAGATTCCCTACTGACACCCTGGGGATGACCAGAATGATCCAGACAAGATCCACTTGGAACATAGAATACCAGTACTATGTTGTTCGGTGGTCTTCCAGCAGGGTGGCAAAATGTTGTGGCCATCTTTAAAGGTCTGGTAACCCGCAAATTGAACGGGGGCTTAGTGCGATTGTGAATTTTTTTCATCCTGAATGTTTAATGAGTAAGTGTTTAGTGAATGTGTAGGGTTTAGTGAGCAAGTGGTTAGTGAATGTTTATGAATATTTAGTCAATGTTTAGTTTAGGGTTTAATGAATGTTTAGTTGATGTTAGTGAATGTTTAGTTTGTAAGTATTCAGTGAATGTTTAGTGTGTAAGTATTCAGTGAATGATTATTGAGTGTTCAGGGTTCAGTGAATGTTTTGTGAATATTAGTGAACGTTTATTGTGAAAGTATTCAATGAATGTTCAGTGAGTGTTGAGAGTTTAGTGAATGTTTAGAGTGTAAGTATTCCGTGAATGTTTGGTGAGTGTTTAGTGAATGTCGTGTGAATGTTAGTGTTTAGTGAATGTGTAGTGTGTAAGTATTCAGTGAATGTTTAGTGAGTGTTAGGATTTAGTGAATGTTTTGTGAATGTTAGTTAATGTTTAGTGTGTAAGTATTCACTGCATGTTTAGGGTTTCGTGAATGTTTTGTGAATGTTAGTGAATGTTTAGTGCGTAAGTATTCAGTGAATATTTAGTGATTGTTTAGTGAATGTCTTGTGACTGGTAGTGTTTAGTGAATGTTTAGTGTGTAAGTATTCAGTGCATGTTTACTGTGTAAGTATTCAGCGAATGTTTAGTGAGTGTTTAGGTTTTAGTGAATGTTAGTGCTTAGTGAATGTTTAGTGTGTAAGCATTCAGTGAATATTTAGTGAGTGTTTAGGGTTTAGTGAAAGTTAAGTGCATGTTTAGTGAGTGCATAGGGTTTAGTGAATGTTTAGTGAATGTTAGTTTTTAGTAAATGTTTAGTATGTAAGTATTTAGTGAATGTTTTGTGAATGTTAGTATTCAGTGAATGTTTTGTGAATGTTCGTATTCAGTGAATGTTTAGTATGTAAGTATTCAGCGAATGTTTAGGGGGTGTTTAGGGTTTAGTGTATGTTTTGTGAATGTTAGTGCCTAGTAAATTTTTAGTAATTATTCTCTGAATGTTTAATGAGTGTTTAGTGAATGCCTTGTGAAAATTAGTGCTTAGTGAATGTTTAGAGTGTAAGTTTTTAGTGAGTGTTCATTGAGTGATTGGTGAGTGTTCATTGACTGTTGAGTGTTTAATGAGTGATTAAGGATTTAATGAGGATTTAGGGTTTAGTGAGTATTTAGTGTTAATGAGTGTTTAGGGTTTAGGGAGTGTTTAGTGTGTAGTGAGTACTGTGAATGTTTAGTCTATAGTGAGTGCTTAGTGAATGCTTAGTGAGTGTTGAGTGTTTAATGAATGTTTAGGGTTAAGGAAGTGTTTAGTGAATGTTTACTGAGTGTTAGGTACAGTGAGTATTAAGTGTACCGAGTGTTCTCTGGGAAATTGAGTCAAGTAATAATAATAATAATAATAAGAGCTACAACAATAATAATAATAATAATAATAATAATAATAATAATAATAATAATAATAATAATAATAATAATAGTAAAAATAATAATAATAGTTATAATGATAAGATAATGATAATAGTAAATAGATAAAATAATAACAATAAAAATAATAATGGTGATAAAGTATAGTACTATGAGCTGGACGGAGACCATTCAGTATGGCCGCCCGAGGTCACACGCTCGG
>NC_089765.1:44709409-44719409 GCF_040412425.1 Macrobrachium rosenbergii | reverse complement strand
TGCTCTACTGTAACATATTTCGAGGAATACGCACATTGCACATTTCATTGGTTTATTATATCCAAATATGAAATATGTATCATCAGCAGTATCCGTTAGACTTGAATATGACGTTTTTCAGTCAACAGAATCTTTTTGTAGGCGATCTTGAAAAGTCCACTTCTTGTGACTCACTAAATGCTTCATACGAAGTGAAGTTCCAGTTCTATATTGTACCACTGGACAAGATATGACGATAAAATCTAGAGGTTCAAAAGTACACAAAATTCAGATTTTAACAAATGTTGGGGCACATTCACTTCCTATTATAAACCTTCACATTATTTTTGCAGTGCAGTAATTGCAGAACAATGCAGATTGGATTGATAATTATTCGCATTTTCCGTATAAAACACTTTTAGGCTTTCGTGTTATTCAAACCGAAAAAAAAATTTTGTGTGGTAAATCGTTTTCCTAAACTAAGCCGGTTTGCTGAAGAGGAAAAATTTAATGATATGATATAATATAAAAATCTTATTTCAAACGGAACAAGGAATATTGTTTAATGTTTTAGGGTTTGGGTCACGTTAAATCAGAATTAATTTCTTTTAATATGATTGCATTTAAAAATTAGTAGATTAAGTGATTTTTAAGTAAATAGTGAGCAATATAATTTTATACATAAAGAAAAAAAATAACAATGATTTTTCCTGTAAACTTGAATGATGTCACAGCAAAAATTATACATATTCACATGTAAACACGTATATTGATAATAAGCCGTTTCCCAGAGTAAAAGTTGCCTCCCAAAGAATTGCAATACAGTGATCATTGCTTCATCCATACTCTTAACTGCTGAAACATGGATGAGTCATGTGTGCCCTAAACTTCCCCAACGGATAGCCGCTTAATACACTTACAAAGAAGACTCATCATCAGGGCTTCGAACTCCCCTAACACGGCGCGCCACTCACCTCTATCTTAACGCCCTCTCTCTTTCTCTGACCTATGTAAGTCTAGCAGTTTCAAGGTCTTCCTCTCCTGCTTTCCCTCTACCACCTCCGAATTATAAACTCTTTTCACCATAAAAGACAAGAACCTGTGACCAAAATGTGTTGCAATAAAAGAAAATGACTTCTAAATTCTTACCTCGATAGAGAGTAAAATAGGAATATATGATGACGTGTTAAATCTACTCAGTAATTTTTGCAGTATTTTCAATAGATTCCGTTTATCAGAATGCTTTAAATATCATCAACATAGATATGAGCAACATAAGTGAACTGGAGGGCTTGTATACCCAACAGTGTGGCAAGAAAACAAGGTTATGGACTGTAATTTAAGTGAGATATAATATATACTAAGCTAAAGTTCCTCATATAACTGGAAAGAGATTAACCCAGAAGTACAAAGAAAAATAAGTAATATTAAATAATACAACTGATCATGGAAAGCATCTAAAAAATGAACATGTTGTTTTCCGAATATTTGGTCTGTGAGAGAGAGAGAGAGAGAGAGAGAGAGAGAGAGAGAGAGAGAGGGTGCAAGAGAAGAAATTGGATGCGGTAGAAATGATAATGCCCAGGTGGATGTATGGAGTAACAAAAATGGACAGGATCAGAAATGAAAGAATAAGAGGAACTACTAAAGTTGTAGAACTATCAAAGAAGGCCCAGGAAAGAAGACTGCAGTGGCATGGCCATGTGATGAGAAGGGGTGAGACATATGTAGGGAGGAGAGTGATGCAGGTGGAGGTGCCTGGAGGGAGAGAAAGCAAGAGGAAGACCGAAGCGAAGCCGGATGGATGTAGTTAGAGAAGATCTGAGAGACAAGCAATCGTCAGAGGACGATGTGTTTGACCGAGCCAGGTGGAGGAGGAAAGCTGTCAGAAACATCGACCCCGACTGGGAAGTGGGAAAAGATGCAGAGAAAGAAGGGGAGTCTGTGAGATAGAAAAGTTCTGAAATATGAGAAATATGACAATAATGTGGCGATGCAGAAATATAGTGCCAAAAACATGAAAGCACGTAAGAGCATGGACCAATGTAAGCTAAAAGGAGCTAAGATGCAACAACAATATTGGCAAACTTTATTTTGCATACATGGCATCTAAACTATTCAGTAAGTTTCCCCAAGACCTAACAAACGACGTAAAAAAAAACTGTAGATATTTTAGAAATAAACCAGGACTTCTATATTAAAAAAGTTATGGCACGGAAAGACGAATTAATATATTTTATATTGTATTAATCAATAAAAGATAATCTGTAACTGGCCAATAGAGATGTCCAGTCAGGTGGGCTAAATGCGGTTTGATAGGGGGAGCCACCAAAAATAAAACAGGATGATGATATTAAGTCAGTGTCAAAAGAAAATAAATTAATTTCCATAAGTATTCCATTGAAAGTCTTCCTGCATTATGTTATTTATTAAGACCTATGGAATCAGTAACAATTCAGTTTTGATGTTCAACATTTGTTTACTAGTTGGAAATAATGTACAATTTACACCAACAACTTTAGAAGCGAAGTGCACTAAAGTTGAATAAATTCCATGTCCTCATTTTTTAATAAATCCTCTTTTTACGGAAATATAAAGTTAGTATTTTACAGCATTATTCATAAGTAGTAAGAATAAATTTATACTGGTTGTATCGTACATTTGGCACCGCAGCATTTGAACGTATTTTGCCATTGAAAATATCGTCTAATTGCTTTATGTGACAAAGTATGAAGTCTGCCGTATCATGGTTATCAGAAATCAAAGGAGCTTAAACGTCGTATCACACCACATAATTAATTCACATCTAAGATATGGCATCAGTATGTAAATACTCCTTTACACATTTATATAGTTTTTCCCGAATTGCAAATTATATAGAGAAATAAGACAAATGGGATAAGCGACAACTGCAGTCGAATGATCGTGAACGTTACTCATTAAGATAAAGTGACCAACCAGGAAGCGCTGCGTGTCATCTCCTGATTGGTTGATTCGATTAGAGTGATATGCCTGGCTCATTTGAAAAGTCAGCCGCATATTAATAATCTTTGATGAATGATTTTGCGGTCACTGTGAGTCGGAGGTGGGATTAATAGGTGGAATAACGGGAGGGGAAAGGAAAGCCTTGTGGACGGGGTGCCCCTAGGTAAAGTGGGTTAGGGTAGGGAGTCTCACGGCAGGACTGAGTGAGGTAGGAGGACCCCTTTAAAAAGGATATTAGCCTAACTGGAACATTATTTTTCTTTTGTTTTAGTGGCAAGTGATAATTATGATGGATATTTTCGTGAAATTATTATAGTTGTTAGGTAGTGTATTAACCATAGGAGTATTGGGAGACAATTGCATGCAAAATTGCAATATATTGACATGTACTTGCAATATGACCGTGTTGCAAACGAGGGAAAAATCGCTAGAAATAACGAGAGAGAGAGAGAGAGTAGTGTATGATGAGTACAATTAAATAAAATAATGTTAATTCGTGATGTGAATCTCTTTTCACACAAACTTCTCTTATTAGTACCTAGACTAAATTATATTGAAGCTGCTTTTTTTCCATATTTTGCTTTTACTGCAAAAGTTTGCACACGTCCTTATAAGAGAAACATCTAATAGTTAGTAAAACTAAAGTGGAATATAGAATACATTATATATGTATGTATATATATATATATGTGTGTGTGTGTGTGTGTGTTAAGCTTGATAAACTGCACAATTATGCCGTGCATTCATACAAACAATAACAGGACCTCATTTAAACAGGTTGGTTCAGTCACTCAAAAATGTTTTGCAACAGGTTCCAGAAGTTTTCGTTCACTTAACAACAATTTATTCGTGTTATATACAGCATATGCAAGGAAATGTGCTTTTCTTATTCGATTTTGGTTAATTATACGGTTAACAATATAAAAAAGAATGGTGAATGAATAACCGGTATTACGCATAATAACGAAACATTTTGAAAATTTTCCCTCATAGTGGTAGGGCAAAAGAGTCAAATAAAAACTGTATTTAGTCATCCATTCAGTCCTTATGGGAGTAAATTCAGACTTTCTTCTTCATGCATAAATAACCAATCTGGTAACACCTAATGGACACTTAGTGGCCGAGAATGAGAGAAAGAATATATGATTAAATAAAGGAATTATAGCAATGAAGAGAGAAATAAAGGAATTATAATAATTATAAAGAAAATAAAAACCGGTTTAAGGGAAACGGGAGGTAATTTATCTGACGACAGAGTCACCAAATAGCACCAGATGTCACTATTATAAGCTGCTGTCCGGAAAGCTTTGAAGTATGTTGCAAATCATTTTGGAGTGCCTGTACCTAACAGAGTTTATATATATATATATATATATATATATATATATATATATATATATATATATATATATATATATATGTATGTATATATATACATATATATATATATTGTGTATATATATATATATATATATACATATATGTATGTATATATATACATATATATATTGTATATATATATATATATATATATATATATATATATATATATATATATATATATATATATATATATATATTGTATGTTTGTGTAAGCTCTTCGTTGGGTGAGTCGGTAGAGCTGCTGACTGGCACTCACTGGGCCGGAGTTCGATTCCCTGGCCGGCTGATGAAGAGTTAGAGGAATTTATTTCTGGTGATAAAAATTCATTTCTCGGTATAATGTGGTTCGGGTTCCACAATAAGCTGTAGGTCCCGTTGCTAAGTAACCAGTTGGTTCTTAGCCAAGTAAAATAAGCCTAATCCTTCGGGCCAGCCCTAGGAGAGCTGTTAATCAGCTCAGTGGTCTGGTAAAACTAAGGTATACTTAACGTTTGTTATATGTTTGTGTGTGTTGCAAGCCACATGTTGCTTTCAAGAGAGACTAACATCGAGGATTTGTTCAGAAATCATGATGTCTAAGAAATAAATTACTATCCTGAACAGGCAATTTTTCAAGGTTATCGATAATCATCAGTCACTGCATTTCCCGTCTTCTTCGTAAATAATCTAATTTATTCTCTGAAATTTTTAGCGGAAGTTAAGGACGCTGAAAAACAAGCTTCAGGTTTTCAAGTCTTAAAATGTAATTAAATTTTCGCTTTGTCGAAACCAGGCGTGAAGGGTGTTACAATGTCAGTATTTTTTTACAGAAAAGACCTCAGTTCTCAGATGCAGAACAAACAACATATTGTACAATTACGAGGCTATTATTCGAATTTATGCTCCTTTTTACGGGTGCTTGAATATAAGAATCAAAATTGCCTCTTGAGTAATCGTAACATTAAAAGAAAGATGCATTTCTTAAAATGAAAAAGATTGGCAGTAAAGCATTAAGAGAAAATATGAGGTACTTTTTTATTGCTACCAATTTAATCCTTGACACCTTACAATGATTTAAAGTCGCATTATTCTAAATTGCGTGATGCGTTAGTGAAGAATAAAGACAGAAGGTAAGTCGCAGGAAACGAAATTTGAAGGCGTTAATTAATGATAGTTCAGAAAAGCTGTGAATCGATGGAAGTATGTAAAATAACGTTTTTTTTTTTTCACCTTTGATCGCCCTTCAAGAATTAAAAGAAAGATATTTTATCCTGAAAGGTAGAGCTTTAGAAGCTATGGAATGCCAATAGAGGGTATTACGTCTGAAACATCAAATCTCAATTTTTTTCCACTGAAGGGGAACAACTCTGATCTCGCGTGTTTTTTTTTTTTCATTTTGTTCTGGTTTTTCTTTTTAACTGTAGGAGATGCCCTTTTTTTTTTTTACAACAGAGTAGCAAGAGATTTTTTCTTCATGGTAAAAGTATCTTGTTATCATCTTGGTTCATTTAGAGAGACAGATATTTAAAACTCTTTTTATATCCACTAGACGGTAGTTCGATTGCCCGTATTTTATTTCCTTCCCTGTAGGTACAAAAGCACAACACACACACACATGTATATACACCTATATACACATATATATGCGTACATATGAACTTGTTTAGTTGTTTTAACGTTGAATTTTTTATATATAATTTATACTTTTGCCACATTCAGTACTTATGTTTCACCTCCCCACAAAGGGTAAACCTTGGTCTAGCTTTCTGTACACATACGTGTGTTCACCAACCCACGTATGTTTATGGATTTTATACGTCCGCATATAACAACAATTAAAGGAGGGAATCTCACGGCCGTAAAACTTAGCAGGGCCTTAATAACCGACTCCCTTCAGGCGTTTAAAGAGCAATGAAAACCAGATCCGACTTCAGCTTACAGTAGTAAACCACAATTTAGTGAATGTTCCGCGGATCGGGTTATCGGGCGCGCCGTCTCTGTTATCATCTCGGGGCAGTTTGAGGGCACCGTTCATGCCCCCTTTTATTGGCAGTAAATCGCGATTTACTAATCCTTTTACATACACTTCTCGTCTGCTGGGTGCGCGTCGTGGGGCCGAGAGGGTGGTGGGTGGGGTGGGGAAGGCGGGGAAGAGAGAGGGTCGACTTTTGACAGATGGGTCGAATCAGCCCAGTTTATGTTGAGAGGAGCTCGTGTTTACTAAACTTGGGAGGAAAAGAGTTTTCAGGAAAGACCACAAAATCCTCCTGACTCTCTCTCTCTCTCTCTCTCTCTCTCTCTCTCTCTCTCTCTCTCTCTCTCCCTTCCTCCTCCTCCTCCTCCTCCTCCAGCACCTATTCCTACTTACCTCTTCCCGCTTAGGTCTAGTTTCTATTTTTCCTCCATCGGGTTACGTAGGTTCCATCTGCCTTTTATTTATGTCACTCGACGCTATTTTTGTTTTGTTAACTCAGCCAGTTTTCACAGCAGCGTCATTTCCGTACGACGTTCTACAGTATTTCTGTTATATATGTCCCATACTGGGTTTAACTGGTTTGCTTTCTTTCTTTTTTTTTCTTTAATTTTTACGGCAAAAGGATTGTCATATGATTTGTGTAAAGCCCAAAAACGCAAGCAAATAATGTTAACGCTCTGCATATGACGTTCGAATATTGAAAATAAAATGTATCTATTATTCACTACTGAAGTAATATATATATATATATATATATATATATATATATATATAGAGAGAGAGAGAGAGAGAGAGAGAGAGAGAGAGAGAGAGAGAGAGAGAGAGAGAGAGAGAGAGAGAGAGAGATATAAATTGATATAATATATATATTATGTATATATATATATTACTTCATCAGTGAATAATGTAGCTGGCGGTTAGTCGACTGTGGTGGATTGCCGCCGGTGACGCAACTATGGAAGTAGCAACCTCGTCACAGAAAGACTTGTTGATAACTGGAATGATAACACTATCTGGAGCCACTCAGTTTAAATATATATATATATATATATATATATATATATATATATATATATATATATATATATATATATATGTGTGTGTGTGTGTATTTTGTGTGTGTATGTATGTATGCATGTACTGTATATTTACACATACATACATATAGCAGAGAAAGCGTGACCTTTTCCTTGTACGGCGTAATGCGTTCATAAAATTTTAAAATAATCCATATTACATGAACCTCGTTTTAAAACAGGTACTGTAACTTCTAATATATATATATATATATATATATATATATATATATATATATATATATATATATATATATATATAACAAATATATACACATATATATAATTATATATACATACATACATATATATATATATATATATATATATATATATATATATATATATATATATATATATATATATAGACATATATTTGCAGTGAACACAAACTTGCCTTTGCCGCCAAGTGATTAACGACCTTTTAGAGACTCGGCTCTTGAAGAATGATGCGCCTCTTTTGACTGGAGAAGTGGATTGAGATTTTAAACAGCAAATGGCCCCTTAATGTCGGGTTCCCTATACAATGGGAATAACTTGTACCCAAAGGGAATTGTGTATGGTAAATGGATTAACTGATGGCTGAGTGGTTTGAGCGGTTAAGTCACTGTTACCTTATGAACCCAGGTATGCATAGGTTCGAATCTGGGTCAGAATAGGAGTAATTATCATATGCATAATTACCTTTGGTGCTTTATATTAAGGGGTTATATGTTGCTTAATATTTGAAAGTATAAAAAGGTCCTGTATATAATCACGCACACACACCCGCACAAACACACACGCGCACATGCACACACACACACACACACACATTAGAGAGTTGATTGAGATGAAGGCGACAGCTCAGGCTTGGCCATTTGCCAATGACAGCCAAGATTGGCGCCATCCTACCTCTGGTCGGATGCAATGTAAACAAATCCACGTGGATAATAAAACCAGCAGAGCTTCGTAAATTATGAACAGAATTCCAAAATCTAAATGTCATCAGATTCCACATATATACATACACTGCTGCGTCTTGATAGAGTTAGAGAGGTACCTAGAGATACTTAAGAAGAAATCCTTGAGGAGAAAGGGAAAGTGGGATAAAAATAATAATAAAAATGAAGAGGAAAGGAAATTTTTAGTGATAAACGAGTATAGTGATGATAATGATGATAATTAAATGAATACAAAAGTTAAGTTAACAAAAGAATGTCCTGTACTTCATGTAGGGAGATTTGGCCCAAGAGACTAATTTTGTATTTTCTCATGACTTTTTCTCAAATCTCAGATTATAACTACATTTTTCTAATTACTAACTTTCCAAAAGCATTTTTATTGTTACTAGTTTATATATATATATATATATATATATATATATATATATATATATATATATATATATATATATATATATATATATATATATGTGTGTGTGTGTGTGTGTGTATAAAATATATGAGTATATGTAAATATCTATATGTATATATACTGTATATATACATACATACATACTGTACATATATGTATATGTATATATATTTTTATATTTACTGAAAACCTTAATCTTCCTCAGAAACTTTCTGCAAACGTCGTTAAATATTTTAAAAGCAGAGGGTCACTTCCAAGCAGTGACTTCTTCAGCAGGCACTGAAGAGGAAAACTCGAAAGAAGCAGCGGACAGAGAGACATCCCAAAATATAAACGGAAACTCTCACAAATCATGAGACTGTGTGAGGAGGAGAAAAATGGATTAAAAAGGGATGACTTAGGAGAGTGATGAGCGCTATAAATGCCCTCAAAGACGTAATTCCAAATAGCCTATATAAGCGTACATAGAATAACACTCGGATATAGACACTCCTACCTACGTAACCCTACGTACATATGGTGAGGAGGCCAGGGACCTTTGTTTGGTTTCCACGATGCGGAGACAAGTCAAGTAACGGAAGTTGAGGGGCTTCGCAATCCCTATAGGTAAAATTCTCTGTATAGGGTTGCTTGTATTGGAGAGCCAGCCCTTGTATCCCTAAAAGAGAGAGAGAGAGAGAGAGAGAGAGAGAGAGAGAGAGAGAGAGAGAGAGAGAGGCACACTAAACGATACTGAAGAAATTAAGGAAATCAAAGATTAAGGAAAAAAGAAAGTTCGGATAAGCACAAATCATATGCTTGTATTGGAGAGCCAGCCCTTGTATCCCTAAAAGAGAGAGAGAGAGAGAGAGAGAGAGAGAGAGAGAGAGAGAGAGAGAGAGAGAATGTGAAAGTAAGTTAAACGATACTGAACAATCTAAGACAAACAAAGTTGACTGGAACAGGAAAGACGGGAATACTTTACATTTTATCCGAAGACTAAGTACAAATCGCATGCCTGCATTGGAGACCCCTTGTACCCATAAAGGAGAGAGGGAGAGAGAGAGAGAGAGAGAGATGGACATCTGAAGGCACGTTAAATGATACTAAACAATTTAAGACAAACATAAATAAAAGGAAAAGGAAAGAAAGGCATATTTCACATTTTACCCGAAGACTGAGGACAGAGATCGTATATCCAAGTCCTAATTGAATTTGTACTGTAGAAGACATAATATATAAGTAAGTGCTACTTAAACAGCCTCCCTTCAGAGGATGTCGTGCAATT
>NC_089765.1:44691909-44706909 GCF_040412425.1 Macrobrachium rosenbergii | reverse complement strand
TATATATATATATACATATATTATATATATATATATATATATATATATATATATATATATATACACATACACATGCATACACACTACCACATTGTTTTTAACATATTTGAATTCGATGGTGTGGAAGCTTGCTCAAGGAGTTCGTGGACTTTTTAGAATAATAATAATAAAAAATAATAATAATAATAATAACGTTCATTAGGAACTGACTCATTTAGGGTATGTGTCTATGGTGTATCACGCTAGAAAAATGGAAGATGATAAATGGATTATTAATAGGTGGCTTTTGTATGGGACCGTTGAAAGCCAGAAGTAAGGTTGACAGAACGAAATAAAGAAGAACATGTGAGAATAATGCAGAGAGCTCGGGGAACAAAGCTATCAAGAATAATTTGGCAGGGGTGGAATAAGATGATTCAAGGGAAGGACAGGGCCTCTGTAGAGTGCGGGTTGTGTAAATGGACCTCACACTATTTTATGAGAGTGTAGGGTGAGTGTAGATTTTCTTAAAGGAAAAACGAGTCAAAAATAGGCGAACAGACTTTTTCGAGAACGAATGTATTTATCTCATACATAAATTTCGAACCATCTCACTCTCCTTCCAATTTTCTTAATGCCAAGGCCAATTGCATTGTCAGTCTGCTAAAGTCATCTATCCCAGGCTTGAATAAAACTAGAAGGCTTTAGTCAAAGTAGTTCATTGTGAATTTCAGTACTGTATCTATAAATGTTTATGGTACAGTAACCATGTACTTCTTTCCATACCCGGAGTATACAGAACTTGTCTTTGACAGAATATGGAAAAGTTTTCAGGCCTGATTCGCCATTTCTCATTCATTAATGTAAAAAACCTACTGCGTTAATTAATATACTCGAAAGTAGCAGTCCACAGAATAGAATGCTCACAAATAATGAAAACACTTAAGAGAAGCAAATCGTAGTAAAAAACAGATGAAAATAATGAATCAGTTCGAGTCCCGACGGGTACTGTAAAAACTCTCTCTCTCTCTCTCTCTCTCTCTCTCTCTCTCTCTCTCTCTCTCTCTCTCTCTCTCTCTCTCTCTCTCTCTCTCTCTCAAATCTTTGGGTCTCTATTGACCTAAACAGTAAATCATGTAGCTGGTGGTTAGTAGAATGGGTGGGTCGCATTCTCATTCCGAAGGACTTGCTGAGAACCGGAAAGGTAGCGCCCTCTGAAAGGACCCCTTCTTTGGGGAAAAGGTATATATCTCAAACAGACCGACAGACACACATATGTGTATATATATGTGTGTGTGTGTGTTTGTGTGTGTGTGCGTAAGTATGTATGTTTGTATGTATGTATTCATCGCTCGTGTAAACATATAAATGAAGTTTGAAAAGCTCTAGAGCAGTCAACATTGCTATCTGTTTTTCTTGTGGAATCAAATAGAGAGAGAGAGAGAGAGAGAGAGAGAGAGAGAGAGAGAGAGAGAGAGAGAGAGAGAGAGAGAGTTACATGATTAGGTATGTGTATACGTATAATTAGATTTAAGCAGTAACTCAATAAGGACTAACAAAATATCCGCTAACTTGGAAGGCTTTAGGGTAGGTTAGAGGCGAGGGACGGCTGGCAGTGGTGGTGGTTTGGGCGGGGTGGGGGAGGGTGTTAGGGATTCTGGCTCGACTGGAATCTTTCCGTTTCCAGATGTCCGTCCTGTTGCCATGCCAAAATAGGATATACGAGCTCCTGCAGGATTCTTCCTTTCTGACCCTTCCCAAGCATTCCATCGATTATCCTGGACGTAACACGCTGTCCTATCCCATGGTCTTATCCTATCCTGCCCTTCCATGGCCCTCGTAAAAAAAAAAATTAAAATTAAAGAAAAAATATTCCAGCATTAAAAGTGATTTCCAGCCCTGGAGGGCTCGCGAGCTCAACTCCAGACCCGAGCTGTCATTTCCACTGATATTTATTTTCTGGTCGTTTTTTTCCAGGAGGAAATTTGGTTCTGGGCCTTCATTTTGGAAGGGTTCTTGGTTGTACGAAAGCATTTATTGCAATTGTCGTTAAAGTTAATAAAATCTATCTTATTCAGTTCAGTTGGATGTATTAGTGAAATATGTTTCATGACATCTTTATTTAGTTACAATAATGGATAATTGCTTTTCAACGTGATAATGGGTAACAACCTGTTTAAAAAATCATTATGTTAAATTACAAAAGACACTTAAATTAAGTTACTTAACTGCTAAAGCGAGAACTGAAATGATTATCGATTGGTTAACTTTGTTCATTTATAAGAACGAGAAGGCAATGGAAAATTTAAACTCGTACAAACTTATTTTTTCTTTTACTATTCATTCCTTTTCTTGCAGGTGTCAACTGCAGGTATACCTCTTTCTCTAAAATGGTTCTTGATTATTTTCTATGCTGGCCTTCTCTGTTAGAATTTCAAGTATTCACATATTTTAGAGAAAGATTATATTTCGCACACATACACGCATATATATATATACGTACGTACATACATACATACATACATAACATACATACATACATAACATACATACATACAAATATATATATATATATATATATATATATATATATATATATATATATATATATATATATATATAATTCTGCTGATGCAGCCACAGTATTCGATAAAATATATCATGACAGGTGTAGCAGTAGAACTTCTATTATAAAATTTGCATGAACTTTCCCACATTATGGAAATTCAATCTCTTACTTCACAGTAGTTGGGCCGCTCCTTCATCTCAATACTGCCTTTATCTTCGTCTTTAATATATTTTTAAAACGTTTTCATAAGGAAGCTCGTAACAAAACCCTCAAATCTCGTTCTCTCTACATAACCAAACCACCTAACGTACTCTGATCTAGCTTCTTTTCAATGCTGATTTGTTAATTGTACTGCGTTTAGGGTTCCTGTATACAAGCCTGTCAGAGTCAAATATATTTTGTTTTGTTTTTGTTTTATTCATTTCTCGTATTCCCCCTGTGGGGAGGTGGTAGTGCCATCATTGCACCTCACGTGGTGCACTGTAGGCATTTCTTAAGGGTCTTTGCAGCGTCCCTTCGGCCCTAGCTGCAACCTCTTTCATTCCTTTTACTGTACCTCCTTTCATATTCTCTTTCTTCCATCTGTCGTGCCACCCTCTCTAACAATTGTTTCATAGTGCCACTGCCAGGTTTTCCTCCTTTTCAAACCTTCTTACTGCCAATTTCCCTCCCAGCGCTGAATGACCTCGTAGGTCCCAGCGTTTGGCCTTAGGCCTAAGTTCTATATTCCTTCCATTCCTCATATTCCTGTAACCGTTATGTAAGATTTGGATATTACAAATCAAGCGACCGAAATGATCTTCGATTGCGCCAGAGTGCAGTATCATCCGTTGTTGCAACAGAACCTTGCAACAGGTGCACATTAGTTAGGAATGCTTTAGAGGCTGAATTGCACAACTTGTTGATAACATTTGTGGCGTGATTTTCTCTCTCTCTCTCTCTCTCTCTCTCTCTCTCTCTCTCGCCACGCTGTGTTTCTGCTTAGGATGTTGTGCAACTGGAACCTCAAAAGTTCAAGCGAAGTTGCAATGCATTAATACCCTAAGCAATTCTTGTATTTTATAATTTACTCAATTTTTATCTGTTTCTTTATTAATATGTTAATTTATTTTTTTCTTTCGAACAACTGATCTCTTCTTTCTGTATTTCCTATTACCTTCTGTTACTTCTTTCAAATGAACACCATGAATAGGGTCCATCTGAATAATAATTATAATAATAATTAGCATTTTTTTTATTTTGTTTGTATGATGATCATTTATCATTGCATAGACATGTACGAGTATATCTGTTTGTCAGTTTGTGTTTGTAACTGTCGATCGAGACTCTCTCTCTCTCTCTCTCTCTCTCTCTCTCTCTCTCTCTCTCTCTCTCTCTCTCTCTCTCTCCTACCCTTCCACGCTGTCTGATTTTTGCCTAGTATTTCTTGATTTCGTCTGAAAATGTTGCAGAGGGCGCATCTCTCATTGCATAATTTCTCTCTCTCTCTCTCTCTCTCTCTCTCTCTCTCTCTCTCTCTCTCTCTCTCTCTCTGTTTGCTTAGCACTTCTTGATTTTGTCTGCTTATTTTGCAGAGTACTGATTTATCATTGCATGGATACGTGTTTCTGTTCCTCTCTCTCTCTCTCTCTCTCTCTCTCTCTCTCTCTCTCTCTCTCTCTCTCTCTCTCTCTCTCTCTCCCAGAGAAGTGAGAAGGTCGTGACCGGGGTGGAAGGTCCCCAGGAATTCTGCAATTTCATTCAGGCGAATTAGGAAGGCGAGTGGCAGCAGCTGAAGACGTCTTTCTTTTTTTTTTTTTTTTGCACCGCTGCAGAGATGATAATGGAACCACAGGTGCTAATTGGGTGCAACAGCTGCGCTCAGCAGATGTCCTTATTCTAAGTTTCTAGAAAGCGTCTGCCTGCCGAGGTTGTTAATTGTGTTTTCTTTGTGTTATTGGTTAAATTGGGTTTTGCTATTTACGTATTTACTCACTTCGACATGTGCTTATTTCTCTCTCTCTCTCTCTCTCTCTCTCTCTCTCTCTCTCTCTCTCTCTCTCTCTACATATTCATACACAAATATATATAATATATATAGATAAAATATATATATATATATATATATATATATATATATATATATATATATATATATATATATACTATATATATATATATATATATATTTATATATATAAATATATATATATATTTATATATATATATATATATATATATATATATATATATATATATATAAATATATATATATATATATATATATATATATATATATATAGAGAGAGAGAGAGAGAGAGAGAGAGAGAGAGAGTCTACTGGTCACTTTTTCCCAGATACGTATGTACTGTAGTTGTAATAACCACGATACCCTATTAACTTCTCGAATACGTCCCTTTCTCTTCTCTCTCTCTCTCTCTGTCTCTCTCTCTCTCTCTCTCTCTCTCTCTCTCTCTCTCTCTCTCTCTGTATATATATATATATATATATATATATATATATATATATATATATATATATATATATATATATATACATACACATACATTCATATTATATATCTGTGCGTGTGCGCGCGCGTAAAACCAAGTGACATAACACTCGACAATCGAAGAGCCCAAGGCTGTCTCTAGTAGTCTTGTCGATTTGACTCGACTTCGTTCACTTCTTTCCTCTGGAGGTAGAAGGTAAACGAGATTAAGGGAGACGACCCATAACCCATACGGTGGAAGCCATCTCAGTACAAACTTTCAATGTCAGGCCTCTCTCCCTCCCTCTCTCCCTCCCTCCCTCTATACCTCCCTCCTGCGTCAACGAAACTCAATACAAAGCCAAGTAGGCAGGCAGGACTTCACAAAACATTGTTGATTTCAGTGATGATAATAGTGATAATGATAATAAGAATAATAGCAATAATGTTAATAATAATGACATATTCAATATACCATGGAGGCTTTTGTATATATATATATATATATATATATATATATATATATATATATATATATATATATATATATTGTAATGAACTTATGTTCACAAATATTTAATATTGAAGAAGTGGCAAGAGCAGGCTCTTTTCCATTTTAAAGATCAGTGCCACAAAGGATTATTTAAAGCCAAGGGGAAAGATCACCAACAGAGCAAGAAACAGAGACAAACACTCAAAGGGGATAACGAAAAATGCTAATCAGTCTTAATTATTTATTACAAAGATTAATCATAACTTAATGAAACCCCACAAAAAGAGCTGAATAAGGGTGTACAAAAAACCTTTACCTAAAATAAACTCTTTCACACGATAGAACGAGAGACAGTAATTAAGAGGAGGAAGAGGACAACCTATTCCCATGAAAGCCCTGAAAGCTTTAGTAGGAGAGAATGAAAGGGGGAAGAGCCTGAATCTTAAATTTTACAGATAAACCTTAATATTACATAAAAATAAATCACTCATATAAACTGACGATGTTAATATCAATTAACCCATGCCCAGTGTGATAACACGTTAAATTTGATTTGTAGAAGTGGCAGCACCACACACACATGGCTGTCCAAAAACGGTCCTGACGTCACAAGGAGGCTGCAGCCGGAGGATACAGCACACTGACACACGTCAGCAACGTCTACAGACAGTGAACACAGTTTATATTCTTACCGGCTATCAAAACAGAATGAGGCGTTTTCACGACTCCAGAGGTTAGCAGGGCGAAGGCACACAGGACAAGGGGAAAGACAGTCTGTCCTTCAAGGGCAACAGGCGAGTCCAAGGATGCAAAGGTGAATAGTAGATACAGGGGAGCATAGGCAGTGGCCTTCAGAACGCACGGGAAGGGCATCCGACCAAAGCAAATGAGATACCCCTCAGTAAGCAGAAGGGACAGAGCTGCAACATCGTCTCCAGGCAGAGGAAAACCAGCAATGTCCTCCATAGTACAGAAGAAAGTCCTTCAAACTGTAGGAAATCTCAAACGTAGAATCCTGCGTGAATAAAGTCTGCAAAAACCTCCAGGCTAAGGAGCCGAATACACACTGCCTTCATCCTCAGCCAGCGGTCACCACCAAATGTGAGGCAATGAACAGGGAATCACCAAACAAGCATTCAGCCAAATAAATACATGAAAAGAGAAAAAAACAACTTTTATGGGCGAGGTACCACTTAAATAATAACAACCTTCGGTGGGAGCGAGAACCACCTTAACCAGCTTTTCTTGTGGCACAAAAAGAAAATTAATTTGAAATTAACTGAAAGTGTTTACTTTAAAAGGCCATGAATAAAAATTAAGCAACTTCCCGACTCAGCAATGACCCAGTTGACAGCTAGTGAATAAGATAGAAATAATCAACACACAATCACGTGTGGAACAGAAATAAATTTCTGACTCACATTAGGATCGAACCCAGGTTTTTCAATTGAAAGGCAAGGGTACTGCCCACTAGGCCACACAAGTCATAAAAGAAGTTGGAACCTGAGGGATAATTCGAATGAAATGCTGTCAATTGGGTCATTGCTGAGTCGGGAAGTTGGGGAAAACACGCTGGTATGCAAGCAGTCAGCTTGCCCAGGTAATTCTTTGGGTGCAGTTGCCCTCAGGTTCCAACTTCTTTTATGACTTGTGTGGCCTAGGTGGGCAGCGCCCTTGCCTTTCAATTGAAAGACCTGGGTTCGATCCTGATGTGAGTCAGAAATTTATTTCAGTTCCACACGTGATTGTGTGTTGATTATTTCTATCTTTTTCACTCAGGAGGGATAACTCGAATGAAATGCTGTCAACTGGGTCATTGCTGAGTTGGGAAGTTGGGGAAAACACGCTGGTATGCAAGCAGTTAACTTGCCCAGGTAATTCCCTGGGTGCAGTTGCCCTCAGGTTCCAACTTCTTTTATGACTTATGTGGCCTGGTGGGCAGCACCCTTGCCTTTCAGTTGAAAAACCTGTGTTCGATCCTGATGTGAGTCAGAAATTTATTTCTGCTCCACACGTGATTGTGTGTTGATTATTTCTATATATGTATGTGTGTGTGTGTGACCGTGAATATGTTGGGAATCGTTTATAACTAAATTCTTGGATTATTAAACATATATTTTCATTTATTTACTTTTTTACACATTCAATTACTTATTTATATGATTCTAAACTTCTTCACATTTATTTGAGAATCCAGGATATACTCAAGTTGTTCAGGACGAGGGTTGGTAGTAGATAATTATAAAGAAAAATTTAACATAAGTGAAAGTTATGTTTATAGAGGCTCGAAATTACATGTTCATTATGCTTATTCTCAGCTTTTGTTGGACGTTAATCAGGGATTTGGCTAAGGTATTTGGGTAGGTAGAAGAAAAGGGCTAGAGTTTCCAAGTGTCTGTGTCAACGTCTTAATCCTGTCCAAGGGTGGGATTTTTATTTTATTGTTGGGCATCTCACTATTCTTGTTTTGAGAGGGGTGGTAGAAGATTATGTTTGCTTTGTGGACTGCTTTCTCAGTTTTATGGAGACAACCAGCAATAAAATAAAAATCCCACACCTGGGCAGGATTAAGACGTTGACACAGACGCTTGGAAACTCTAACCCTTTTGCTTTTACCTGCCCAAATGCCTTAGCCAAGTCCCTGATTAACGTCCAACAAAAGCCAGTCCCCAAAGACACAGGAGTTACGAAATTCCTTGCCTCAATTGTGACTAATCTTACATCAGTTTTCCAGGGAAATCACTCCCCCAGAGATTAATACAGCATAAACGTTCTGTTGGGTACAGACAACAGAGCTCAGCTATTGTTAACCACATAAATAACCATAATCAAAATAAACTGAAATTTGTCTGGTATAATTTATAGCTCAATTGTCTGTTCAAAAGCCAGATGGTGGAATCAGCTTTGATTAAACAAAGAAATGCGACGAATCTTCCAAAAGGCGCCTGGGAATCAGATATAGATAAAATCTTCCTCCAGTCGGCGATTAAGAAGATTAAAGAGAAATTGTCAACCGGAGTGACATAATAGCTGACCTATGGACCTTCTGGTGTAAATACCACTTTTCTGTAACTTTTTCTCATTCACTGTTTGCCTGATGAGAGAGACAGTTGGGCTCTGAAATATAGCATTTACTTTCTGCATTTTGGCATTTTTATGGGCTCCTTATATTTGATGGAATTCTTTTTAACAGAAAATATTTCACAGTCATATATATATATATATATATATATATATATATATATATATATATATATATATATATATATATATATATATATATATATACATATTTATGTACACACATACAGTATATATACATATATATATATGTGTGTGTGAGTTGAATATGTTGGGAATCGTGTATGACTAAGCTCTTGGATTATTAAACATATATTTTCATTTGTTTTAATTATTCATTTACTTATTTGTATGATTATAAACTTCTTCACATTTATCTGAGAATCCAGGATATACTCAAGTTGTCCAGAACGAGGGCTGGTAGCAGATAATTATAATAAAAAATTTAACAAGTGAAAGTTGTGTTTATAGAGGCTCGAAAACAGATATTCATTTTTCTTGTTCTCAACAGGCTGCAGAAAGGAATTAGTAAAATTAGTAATTTCCTTTATTGTATAGAGGATAAATCTCAATGTCATATAGTAAATTTTTCCCTGTAAATTTTTTCCATGTCAATTTTTTGCCATGGGTTTTCAAAGCATTCCGATGCGCGAGTATAGACGTGGGATAGTGGATTCGGTTCCAAAGCATATCAAACTGTGTAAGAGAGAGTCATGACAGAAGACACACTAACTATTAGTACATTAATAGTTAGGCGCTCCGTAAAAATTTCATGGTTGCAGTACACCGCTGGACTGTGGAACAGCCTTCCAGAGGACGTCGTGCGACTGGAACTTTAGAAGTTCAAGTGAAGGTGCAACGCATTGCTACCCTAATGCAATTCGACTTGTATTTTCATATTTTACTTATATTTTTATTTATTTATTAATTTGTTAATTTGTCTTTTTTCGAATAACTGGTGTCCTCTTTCTGTATTTCCCATTACCTTCTGTTACTTCTTTCGAGTGAACACCAGATTCGTTGGAAGCTTGAATTTGAATTCAGTGGCCCCTGTGGGCTTGTTCCAGATGAATAGCGTTCATCTTCTGAATAATGATAATAATAATAATTCTTTTTTACATTTTTTTTTTACTGTTCGGCTCTGGGCTTGAAATTACATCCGTAGAGCAAAGTCAGATTGCGGGGACTATATAATAAGAGGATTTGGGTTTCCTGCGTTATGAAGGCGATCTGGACCCCTTACGTTCCTTAGGAACATGAATGTATGATCTGAAGCTATATCCTATTTATATTTAAACCCCGTGAGGGGGTAGTGCGTCAGTGTACCTCACTCGGTGCACTGTAGGCATTACGTAAAGTTCTTTGCAGCGTCCCTTCGGCCCCTAGCTGCAACCCCTTTCATTCTTTATTGTACCTCCGTTCACATTCTCTTTCTTCTATCTTGCTCTCCACCCTTTCCTATCAGTTGTTTCATGGTACAACTGCAAGGTTTTCCTCCTGTTACACCTCTCAAACATTTCCACTCTCAATTTCCCTTTCAGCTCTGAATGACCTCATAGGCCCCAGCGCTTGGTCTCTGGCCTACATTCTGTATTCAGTTCCTAGTCTGTTTAAAGGCTCCTCCACTTTCATTTTAAAGATAGGTCATATTAGCTGCCATCAAAGTGAATCTACATTAAATTTGCGATCTCTTTTTCTTCACTTTTTTTATATCATTTGCAATAACTGATTTCCAAAGTCGACTCGTTATTTTTGCCATACTTTTTCTAGCATTTAATGATTCTGGTACATAATTAATTTCCTTTTTATTTGTCCTAATATGCGTGTGAAAAATTGACTATTTTAATGAGAAGTGATGACTCAGGTAGACTTTTAAAGACTATTAAATCAGTGTATCTCTGCTCTACTGAATAAATAATAGTAATATAATACTTTATTTCAGCTTCAAATCACTTCACATATTTGATTACACTCAGTTTTGGTGCGTAATGTTTCATGATGGTCAAGAGTTCACAAATTTTGTTAGGACCAGCAATACAATACAGCTATGGACCATTTGACCATATTCGTGACTAAACTCTTAACTGAAAATTCTGTTTTTATTATTATTATTATTATTATTATTATTATTATTATTATTATTATTATTATTATTATTATTATTATTATTATTATTATTATTATTATTTTAATTTCACGTAAGAAATGATAACGGACTTGTGCTGATAAAGAAACGTCCTACAAGTTGGTTAGACAAATCAGAAGGCACTCATGTTTTTCAACGTCACAATTCTCTTTATTTTATGATTTGTCTAACCAACTCGTAGGACGTTTCTTTACCGGCACAAGTCCGTTATCATTTCTTACGTGAAATTAAAATGATAATAATAATAATAATAATAATAATAATAATAATAATAATAATAATAATAATAATAATAATAATAATAATAATAATAATAATGACAGAATTTTGAGTTAAGAGTTTAGTCACGAATATGGTCAAATGGTCCATAGCTGTATTGTATTCCCGAAAATAAGTATTGAAAACCAACCTGGCCGCGGGATTTTCAAACAATAATAAAAACCATCAGAATAATTCCTGAAAATCTCATAATCGCAAGAGTCACTAGAATGGTGAAGAAATCCACAATGGTGTATGTGTAAATATATATTAGAATTATGTATACAAACGAGAGCTTTCGAGAACCTGCTCGATTCTCCTTCTCAGTTTGGTTCAGAAGGAGAATCGAGTAGGTTCTCGAAAGCTCTCGTTTTGTGTATGTATTTTTAATGTATATTTGTACTTACACCATTGTGGATTTCTTCACCACAATGACAATAATGGTATAAGCCTTGCTGAAGGTTGTGTCATCATTGTGTATTTGTAAGTGGCCAAGAGCTGAAATAATAATAATAATAATAATAATAATAATAATAATATTATTATTATTATTATTATTATTATTATTATTATTATTATTATTATTATTATTATTATTATTATTATTATTATTATTTTCGACGAACTATAAGGCAACAACAAATTCGTGAGAGAAAAAATTATTATTATTATTATTATTATTATTATTATTATCATTATTATTTTTTTTTTTTATTATTATTATAGACGAGCAAAGGCAACAATAAATTCGTGAGAGAAAAAATTATTATTATTATTATTATTATTATTGTTGTTGTTGTTGTTGTTGTTGATGATGTTATTATTATTATTATCGACGAACTAAGGCAGCAAATTCCTGAGAAAAAAAAAATAAATGTAGGAAGAGAAGACGGTTGTAAAGGAGGGAAGGAGGAAGAAAGGAGTTTCGGGTTAAACAGAGGTCACATCTGCCGAGGTGCCGCCCTTCGTGACCTTTGACCTCGCCCTTAACAAGGCACGGAAGCTCCCTAACACGTTACGGGCGGTTCGCCTTTCCGAGGAGCCTTTTTGGGCGGGTATCGGGTTCCGCCTTCGCTCTCCATACATCGGAGGATGTATTTTTAGGGGTTTGTTCATTTCTACACTGAATTGTGAGGGTATTCACTTGATCAATTCAATTTTTCATTCCTCCAGTTTTGTATTCTATTATTCATGCGTGGTTTTATTTGTTTGTGCATTTAATGAGCTATCTATTTATTGGTGTACACATCTTGAATTATTCATTTATATTTTTATATATTTATATTTTTATTTTATGTATTTATATATTGATTCATTAATTAATTAATTTACTTATTTACTTATTTATTTATTTATTGTTTATTAAATGGTTTTCGTATTAGTGTATCCGTGCAAGTCTTTCATTCATTTATACACTAGTTAAATTACGATTTCACTTATCGTTCCATTCATTGGATAATACGCTGTTTTGAACAGATAGTCAGTTCATATCAGCTGTTCTTAACATTTTGTATGGTCATTATTTTAGGTATCAGTTATTATTATTATTATTATTATTATTATTATTATTATTATTATTATTATTATTATTATTATTATTATTTGGGAGAAAACTCTCTATCACGAGAGTTTATAAATGTTCTAAAGGGTCCACAATAACTCTCTAAGGGTCCGAAAGCTTTTGTAAAATTCTACTCGAGCCTTTAACAATTATATTATTGTGGACCCTTTAGAACATTATTATTATTATTATTATTATTATTATTATTATTATTATTATTATTATTATTATTATTATTATTATTATTATTAAAAAGATCTGATCTGTTTTATTGTGCAATGACATAAATCAGGAGAACCTTTCAAGACAAATTTCTTTAGAAGTTCCTGAATGGAAATCGGATTACGTTGTTCATCAATAAGTTGGATTAAAAATTTTTAAAAAATGCTCACCGCAGCATGAGTCTTGAAATGGAGAAACAAATCCACAGTTATGTATGGGTACAAACATTTAAAAATAAATCTCTACAGAGAGCTTTCGGGAACCTGTTCGATTCCCCTTTTCAATCTCTCTTTATAGATTTATTTTTAAATATATTTGTACCCATACATAACTGTGGATTTATTTCTTCTTCTTCATTATTATTATTATTATTATTATTATTATTATTATTATTATTATTATTATTATTATTATTATTATTATTATTATTAGTAACTAACAGCATCAGTCATGTGAAAAGTCTTTGACTCTTGTTATCTTCTTTAGATCTGGTAAAATCAACCACATCAAGAGCAACAAGAACAAATAATAATAATAATAATAATAATAATAATAATAATAATAATAATAATAATAATAATAATAATAATAATAATAATAATAATAATAATAATAATAATAATAATAATAATAATAATAATAATAATAATAATAATAACCTGAGGGAGTGATAGAAAACGATCAGGCAAAGATCCTCTGGGAATGGTATCAGATCAGATAGAGTGATACAAGCCAGTAGACCAGACTTGACGCTGATTGACAAAATCAAGATGAAAGTATCACTCAATGATGTCGCAATACCATGGGACACCAGAGTATATGAGAAAGAAAGAGAAAAAATGGATAAGTATCAAGACCAGAAAATCGAAAAAAGAAGGATATGGAATATGCCAGTGGAAATTGTACCCATAATCATAGGAACACTAGGCACGATCCCAAGATCCCTGAGAAGATTCTGGAAAAACTAGATGCCGAAGTAGCTCCAGGACTCATGCAGAAGAGTGTGCTACTAGAAACAGCGCACGTAGTGAGAAAAGTGATGGACTTCCAAGGAGGCAGGATGCAACCCGGAACCCCACGCTATAAAAACCACCCAGTCGAATAGGATGACTGTGATAGACAGAAAAAAAAAAAAAAATAATAATAATAATAATAATAATAATAATAATAATAATAATAATAATAATAATAATAATAATAATAATAATAATAATAATAATAATAATAATAATAATAATAATAATAATAATAATAATATATATATATATATATATACCCTTACATATCTGTGGATTTGTTTCTCAAAATTTGGATTTAAAACAAAATTACATAACGCTTCTCATACTGAGTCTAGCCAGGCCCTTCAAAATGAGGAGGAAAATTACAGGAAAAACTGTATTCTCACCTGTAATTCCCTTGTGGTGTTTTGAAGGCGAATGCACCTGGCTCCTCTTCTAACCGAGTAACGAGACAGAATCGTTTTAATGTGCAAAGTTTTGCTTTCATCTTTAAAAATCACAAGTGACAGTTCTAGGAATAAGTATTTTGTATGGTCTTCATTATATCTGCATTCTTTATTTGTTTAAGAATGGAAAATGAAAGTGTCCTGTTTTTCTACTTATTATTATTATTATTATTATTATTATTATTATTATTATTATTATTATTATTATTATTATTATTATTATTATTATTATTATTATTATTTCTTTATTTGTTTAAGAATGGAAAATAAGTGTCCTGTTTTTCTGCTTATTATTATTATTATTATTATTATTATTATTATTATTATTATTATTATTATTATTATTATTTTACTCGTTGTAACTAGACATACGTATAAACTTGTATAACACATTTGGTAAAGGTAAATAAATAAAAGTTTATAGGACATTATTTTAAAGTTACTAAGTATAAGGGAGATGGTTAGCAGTTAGCGCTGATTCTGTAGGAATAATAATAATAATAATAATAATAATAATAATAATAATAATAATAATAATAATAATTATTATTATTATTATTATTATTATTATTATTATTATTATTATTATTATTATTATTATTATTAATAGTAGTAGTAGTAGATAGCAACTGATCAGATATAAGTGAAAGATGTACAGATATCGCAGAAGTAACCAAAGCAGATGATTGTTAGATATAACTTTGAAGTGGTCGGCCGTGGTTGAAAGTTTAAAGATATTAGATAGATATAAGCAGG
>NC_089765.1:44621909-44686909 GCF_040412425.1 Macrobrachium rosenbergii | reverse complement strand
ATAAAGAGAGAAGAAGAGAGAAAACTAGACGTGATGTTTCATACCAGCAAAACGAAAGGTCCTTGACGAGGTGATCCTCAGGCTATTGGGTAGAAACCATTCATAAGATATTCTCTCTACCTCAACGCCAAAGATGCTTACAATTTCCACTAACACAAATATCAGTTGTTACAGGAGAGAGAGAGAGAGAGAGAGAGTTTAGCATACCACACCATAATATTCCATTTGATCCGTTGAGAATAAGTGACACGGAAAGGGGCGCCACCAGCGCAGCTGTGACGCGTACTCTAACCGCGTTTGGTGGAAGGCAGAACAATGGAGGGAAATTGTGAATTCTTGAGTAATAATCTTCTCTTTTATTTTTTTCTTTCAGTATGATGCGGGTTAGGGTGAGTTAAGCCATGTAAAGATTATTCTCCACAAGACGTCTTAATAAATTACGTTATATTGTTTCGTCATTGAAGTCACTGTATATATGTATTTTTTCACTTAATAATCGCTAGACACTTATAACTGATAATTTCATTGTTTGTGTTTTACCTGCATATTCAGTGCTCTTATTCAGCACTACAATATATTCTAGAAAAAATCAAAATTTGTAGGCCATAGATTAATAATTTCTCAAAGCATTCTGCCTACAACGTGATAATAAAATGCAATATATTATTTTTGTCAATGAATATATATATATATATATATATATATATATATATATATATATATATATATATATATATATATATATATATATATATATATATATATATATATATATATATATATGTGTGTGTGTGTGTGTGTGTGTGTGTGTGTGTGTGTGTGTGTGTGTGTATTTCACTTGATAATCGCTAGGCGCATATAACTGATCATTTCATTTCTTGGCTTTTAATGCGTTTTTGAATGCTCTTATTCAGTACGACAATATCTTTTATAAAACTTCAAAATTCGTAGGCCGTGAATTAATATTTTCTCGTAGCTTTCTGCCTACAGTAGGATGTATGCACACACACACATTCATTCTCTAACTACTGAATTAAAGATGAATTTTCTTTCTTACAGTACTCAGTGAACACATAAATTACTGCTGTCAGAAAGTTGAGCATTGTTCCTAGGGCTTCCTATGTGTTCATGCTTCCAAGAACTAACATCAGAAAGAAGGTATTGGTCTTGAGAGTTTGGATCAAGTATCTGTTGTGTAACAGTAACACCAGGAAGTTATGGAGTTATGGAAGTAAAGGGAAAAGTTGTATGCTACGAGGAAATACCTATGGTCTACAAATTTTGATGCATTATGAAATATATTGTCGTGCTGAATATGAACATTCAAAAATGCACTAAAATGACAAGAAATTAGATGATCAGTTATATGCGCCTAACGATTATCAATTGAAAATGTGTGTATACAGTATATATATATATATATATATATATATATATATATATATATATATATATATATATATATATATATATATATATATATAATGAAAATAAGAAGGCCCATAAAACACTATTTAAACGTTGAAACCATATATTTCGGGCACTTGTTTCTGTGCCCCTGTTCACTGGTAGAATGAACAGGGGCACAGAAACAAGTGCCCGAAATATATGGTTTCAACGTTTAAATAGTGTTTTATGGAAGGCAATGAACAGGGGCACAGAAACAAGTGCCCGAAATATATGGTTTCAACGTTTAAATAGTGTTTTATGGAAGGCAATGAACAGGGGCACAGAAACAAGTGCTTGAAATATATGGTTTCAACGTTTAAATAGTGTTTTATGGGCCTTCTTATTTTCATATTACACTGTAGTATTACAGGAAAAGACATTCATATATATATATATATATATATATATATATATATATATATATATATATATATATATATATACTTCAGTGACGAAAACACTCTATTGCACTGTAGAAAGATGTTGTACATAGAAAGCTACCAGAAAATATTAACCTATGGTTTACAAATTTTGATGTTTTATAAAATATATTGTCGTACTAAAGAAGAGCATTCTAGAATACATTAAAAACGCAAGAAGTAAATTGATCACTTATGTAATTCTTGCAATTATGAAGTGATCAAATATATTAAATTTATTGAGAATAGTAATATATCTTACTTATTAAGACGTCTTTTGGAAAGTAAATTTACTTATCTCAGCCTAGCCCGCATCACGTTGAAAGAAAAAATAGAGTCAATAGGAACAATGTGGAGGGTGTTGACGATATATTGTATAAAAGATAAGATGTAGATTATTATTATTATTAAAGTAGTTTAACCAGACCACTGAGCCGAGAGATTGGAAGTTTTATGAGAGAAGTGAGGCATGCGTTAGAACACCTAGTTAGGAGAGGGACTGATCTAACGTAGCGTAGGTCTAACACAGCTGAGTTACTTCTCCTTATGATTATGGGTGGAGTGATTTAAGAAGTCAGGAAAAGAAAAGTGTACTTAGATGCAAAGTTGTGGGACAAGAAAATGAGTCACGGCTGGACTGCAAAATGGTTGGTGTTTGCTAATGATATAATACTGATTGGGGATAGCAAAGAGCTACTGCAGAAACTTGTGAGAGTTCGAAAGTTGCAGAGTTGAAAATTGAGGATAATTATGACTAAGAATGGGGTTATGAAGGTAATTTTAAATGAGGAAAATGGAACAATCAGTTTTAGTGTGGATAGTGGAAGAATAAAGAAGTTTGGATAGACATTTAAGTGCAAAATACAACTGATGATATTAGGATAAGAGAAGAAGTTAGTTACAGAATACTTGAAGCAAGGAAGGTACCAGAGTATGTGCAAAAGGTTAGAAAGAGAACTGGGGTGTCTATGGAAGCCAAAGTTGCATTGTAATGAAGGGATTGTTGGGCCAACTGTCCTTTATGGAAGGTAGCTGTGGAAATTGAAATGAAGTAAAAAAAAAAAAGACTGAAGCTGTAGAGATGATCTGTAAACGTTGTATTAGAGATCTGAAAGAGTGAGAAACATGGATGCATGTAAAAATGGTTAAAGGGTTAACTAAGGAGACAGGGTGGATCAGAGGGAATTTTGGTTTGTTCATGTGCAAAGAACGGAGGAAAATAGCTTGGTAAAACGAGTAAGTAGTTTAGAGGTGTCAAGACAGAGAGAGAGAGAGAGAGAGAGAGAGAGAGAGAGAGAGAGAGAGAGGAGATATCGAAATGTCTTCATGGATAGTTTGAAAATTATTGCAAAGGAAGCCCTAATCTTGCATGCAAGATTGCATGCAAAGTGAATGGCATGATGAATGTATCTGGGTCCAGTGCCTTGATGATGAGCAATAAAATTATGAGTGTAACAGGGGATATTACTTTGTATTTTATGTGGAAGGGATCGCTGTCTTTTCATCTTTTTATTTCTTGGGAGCCACCTCCTGTAAGGGGGAATGGCTTAATTATATATATATATATATATATATATATATATATATATATATATATATATATATATATATATATATATATATGTATATGTAACTGAATAACCACACAACTTTACTTTGTATTTATTTTCATACTAGTCGTTTTATGTATCAATAACACGGGATGGTTTTAGAATCCAGATTCTTAAATTCTCATAGTACTACAAGGGTAGTATGAAATATATATATATTATATATATATACATATATATATGTATATATACATATATATATATATATATATATATTTATATATATATATATATATATATATATATATATGTATATATATATATATATATATATAGCTTACGTGGAAAAAATGCGGACGTATAAAAAACCCATTAAATCTTATGCATCACGGAAAACCTATACAGTATAGCATCCTAGACTCTTCGAAAACAAAAGAACCCCGACCGTCGTACTCCCTTCAAATCAGTTCCTTCAACCGTTGATCCGTGCAATTTGCAGCCGAATTGCGACCATCCAACGGCTCACCGGAGTTGATGATTGAATGGAATCGGCAGGCGGGCCGAGTAGATTACAGGTTTCAATTACGGTCAGGATTTAAAATATGTTCTTGCGTCGGAAGCCTGCCTCCATTCTCTCTCTCTCTCTCTCTCTCTCTCTCTCTCTCTCTCTCTCTCTCTCTCTCTCTCTCTCTCTCTCTCTCTATAGAGGGAGGGAGTAAATGAGAATCTGTCTGTCTCTCTCTCTCTCTCTCTCGAGGTAGGGAGTAAGGGAGATTCTCTCTCTCTCTCTCTCTCTCTCTCTCTCTCTCTCTCTCTCTCTCTCTCTCTCTCTCTCTCTCTCTCTCTCTCTTTAGAGATAAGGGAGTAAATGAGCCCCTCTCTCTCTCTCTCTCTCTCTCTCTCTCTCTCTCTCTCTCTCTCTCTCTCTCTAGAGGTAGGGAGTAAGGGCGATTCTCTCTCTCTCTCTCTCTCTCTCTCTCTCTCTCTCTTTGGAGATAAGGGAGTAAATGAGCCTCTCTCTCTCATAAGGGAGTAAATGAGCCTCTCGCTCTCTCTCTCTCTCTCTCTCTCTCTCTCTCTCTCTCTCTCTCTCTCTCTCTTTAGAGATAAGGGAGTAAATGAGCCTCTCTCTCTCTCTCTCTCTCTCTCTCTCTCTCTCTCTCTCTCTCTCTCTCTCTCTCTCTCTCTCGAGGTAGGGAGTAAAGGTGATTCTCTCTCTCTCTCTCTCTAGAGGTGGGGAATAAGGGAGATTCTCTCTCTCTCTCTCTCTCTCTCTCTCTCTCTCTCTCTCTTAAGGCTTTCCAGGGAGTTAATTCCTTGTTGCGTTCCAGTCACTTCCGTCTGAGAACTCGCCTTCACTCGCGTCTTGAATTTCCAGGAGAATATTGCCCATCTCGCAGTGATGATTATTACAGGGCGCTAAGATCGCTAAGAGCGGTCGGTGATTGTCGGAGCTGTTTTGCCTGAAAATAAAAAAATGGTTGGGAGCTCGTTTTTTTGGTGCTGTATATGTATATATATATATATATATATATATATATATATATATATATATATATATATATATATATATATATATACACACACACACATATATATATATATATATATATATATATATATATATATATATATATATATATATATAATTGTACTAGCCACAATACCCTCATAACTCCTCGAATTCTCGACACTTTTTGGGTACGCTTGTCTTTACAAAGCCTGAGATCCGTATATGAGAAATTTGTTTGTAAATATATATATACACACACATTTACACCTACGAGTATATATATACTGTGAAAAAATAACTGCGACATAGCAGAGTGTCGAGACGAATGTGTTGAGACCTTCCTTTTTTATGGTATATAGTATACATCAAAATCTATAATTATAGCTAGAAGCCTAGGTTTACATTTTGGCGCAGCACTGAGTAATTAGGTTTGTAGCTCGCTTTCTCTCTCTCTCTCTCTCTCTCTCTCTCTCTCTCTCTCTCTCACACACACACACACACACACACAGCTGCGGCACACGACAGTCGATGTTTAGCTATTAAGTGCCTATTTACTACTTAGGTCAATAGATGCATGGAGGATTTTTAGGAACGCACCCTTGGTCATCCAGTTGTGAGTTCGCGCACGTGCGCGTGAGAGAGAGAGAGAGAGAGAAAGAAGCATCTGTTGTTTTTATTGTCAGATTGGCTTGACACAGTTTCCCTTAGAAGATAATCCTTAACCCCAATGACCTAGAAAATCCCCTTTCCCTTCGCCTCGGGCGTTTTATGAATATTGACCTCGTAGGAGGGGTTTAACAAGGTTATGATCACAAGCAGGGTCCGTACAGCAGACGTATTGGTCTTCGGTCACAAGCAGGATCCTGGTATTAAGCAAATCAGGAGAGATTTGAAGAAACGTTGGGGTTTAGCGCCATAATTAGATCATATAGCTTTTCATGATTAAGAAAATACCCCAGTCTTTTATTCCAATTGGCGAATTATTTACACGAGAACTGAAATCTTTAGTTCTCGGTCAAAAGCAGGTCAGTTTTGGGGAGAGGAACGATCTGAAGAAATGGTGGGGATTAGGGGCATAATTAAATCATATATTTATTCATTCTGAAGAAAATATCTTAATCTTTTATCCCAATTGATGAATAATTTACACGAGAACTGAAATCTCTAGTTCTCGGTCAAAAGCAGGTCAGTTTTGGGGAGAGGAACGATCTGAAGAAATGGTGGGGATTAGGGGCATAATTAAATCATATATTTATTCATTCTGAAGAAAATATCCTAATCTTTTATCCCAATTGATGAATAATTTACACGAGAACTGAAATCTCTAGTTCTCGGTCAAAAGCAGGTCAGTTTTGGGGAGAGGAACGATTTGAAGACAAGGTGGGGTTTAGCGTCATAATTTGATCATATATCTGTTAATTCTAAAGAAAATACCCTAATCTTTTACTCGAGTTTGTGAATAATTTACTGAGAACTGAAGTCTTGGGAATGTCTGAGCTCTTGGTATTTACGTTGAGACACACGCAAGATTTTCAACATTTTGTGATAAATATAAACATAAACATGAATCTTTGCTACTTCACGACCAGGTGTTACTCCGACACAAATAAGGAATAATTAAAGATAATATACCTCAGTAGTGATTGTAGAAAGCATGAGGTAAATGTAGAGAAAATTGTTCTTCGAAATCAGTGAGCTCTTGTTACTCATATTCTTTATCAAGAGCAAATGTCTTCCTTGAACGGTTCATTTTGTTTTGTCCTTGTTCAACAGTTATAACAAAATCAGTGGACCAAAAAATGAAATGGTAAATGCAAAAGAGGAATTTTATAATAAATATTAATTTGCTCAAAGTTCGAGGTAAATTTTCAGCTAGACTCACGAGTTTCACTCCGCTTCCATTGGATCTGATTTTGAGAAGAAAGTTTTCAGTTATTTCTCTTGATAGATAAATTTTGTTATTCAAGGACCTTGTAAGTAGATACATTTTTCCATGGCCTACATAAATACTCTACCAAGAAAAAATAAAAAAAAAAACCAGACCCCGTGACCCCGAAAAGAAAATGGCCTCGTTTCAAGTATTTAGATTTTCCTATGAAATACCGAAAATTATCTTACAAAGTAAATATAACCGATGAATAACGTTGTGTTAGTGCAAGGTCAGTGGACTTTTACTTTAACTAAAACTATACAGTCATAATCTGTGTGTTTGAAGAAATATTATATAGGTTGTAATGTGAATATTTGAAAGAGAAAATTAAAACAGGTTACGCGGGAGCACTCATTAAACAATTACGCATTTTAAATTATTTCTTTCTAGTTGTTATTAGCGTGAAAAGATTTGAAGTGTTTATTTAATTCCCACTATATCGAGTGATGAAAGACGAATAACACTACAGGGTACACACACATACACATATATATTTGAATATATATATATATATATATATATATATATATATATATATATATAAACATATATATATATATATATATATATATATATATATATATATATATATATATATATATATATATATGAACACATGAGCACGTGTTTCACAAAAAAATCTTACTCAAATCGAGACCGAACGCTAGTCTTTCAAATGAGAGTCAATTGATAGCGCCTTGGGCTCTCATTTGAAAGACTGGGGTTCAGTCCCGATGAGAGTCATAAATTTATATATATATATATATATATATATATATATATACATGGAGTTTTATATTTATATATAAAGTGACTGCACATCTGTCAACCTCTGTTATTCCTTGGCTTTCATTAGCCTGCCAAGAAAATATCTTTGTTTTATGCCATAGGTGATCATTTGAGTCTTGTATCAAATATTGTGCACTATCCCTCGACTGTGGGGATTCTGCATCACTAGAAAATGATGCAATCTTCCATCGAAGAAAGTTGATTTCTTATTCAGGCAAAGTGGAAGATAATCGGTAAATCTCAAGAGAGCTTCCCAGTGCAAAAGATCCATAGATTATTATTATCCAGATGAACCCTATTCATATGGAACAAGCCCACCACACCACAGGGACCATTGACTTGAAATTCAAGCTTCCAAAGAATATGGTGCTCATTAGGAAGAAGTAAGAGAAGGTAAAGGGAAATACAGAGAGAAGAGATCTCACGTATTAAAAAGAAAAAAAAAATAGATTAATAAATAGATAAACATGTATTCAGATGCCAGGAGAATAGCATTAGGGTAGCTCCTTCTACTGGCTGCTCAAGGAGCATGAGTCAGTGTTGGCAGAAGGCCAGCCAGCTTCAATTCACTGACAACAACGAGGGGGAGGTTCAGCTGGGAGCATATTAAGGGATAAGGGCGTGTATAGCAGGAAGGGGGCGGAAGGAGGGTAGGGTAATGGCATTTTTATGAGGGGCTCACCCCTCCCTCCCACCCCCACCAGTGAGACAATAATACCTCTCTCTCTCCCGCCCCCACCCTCCCCCTACCCCAAGACTTTCTGATTTCGTGACGGTCGTAATTTGGATTAATATATCCTCGTATTTCAAAGACCCCAAATTTTACTGTGACCATTATAAAAGAAATTCAGCTCTTCCTCAAGATGGATGACAGACATGCTCTCTCTCTCTCTCTCTCTCTCTCTCTCTCTCTCTCTCTCTCTCTCTCTCTCTCTCTCTCTCTCTCTCTCTCTGAGTAGTTGTTGCAATCTATAATTTTCACGTTAAATTATGTATTGCCAAAATATATACAGTAGTTGGTACACATAAAATAAAGTACATTACACACACACACACACACACACACACACACACACACACACATATATATATATATATATATATATATATATATATATATATATATATATATATATATATATATATATATATATATATATATATATATATATATATATATATATATATATATAACACAAGCATTATCTCAACAACTCGAGTCAAAAGTGCGCTGTGACACGAATCCACGAAACAGCTGCACTCCATAAATTAGCGAGAAGATAAAGTATTTTCTGTAGGAATGTGGCTTTTCAGGCCTTGTATAATGGTTATTCTCGAGATGCGTGTTCCAGCACGCAGACGATCCCCGTGGACACGCCTATACGTACATGTGTACGTATTTAAAAATTCATATGTATCCATTCACGAGAACAAAATTCGTTCTCGAATGCGCACGAAATTAAAAGTGGGGAGAGGAAGAGAAAAAAAAAACAGGTAAGGACAGGTTATTACAGGTGAATAACACTTGAGTACCAGAGCTGAGATTTGCCTACGTTTCATACATTTCTCGTTTTGGACGCGTCCTGATTTTATCTACATTGTGCAATAACAATCCACGATTATATAGTAAAATTGTATCACTATAGAAATGATAAAAACAATGATTTTCGAACACCGTTCGTCAGCCTTTACGTTGAAATACCATAAAGTTGTGGATTTTTATTACACAGCTGTTTTTCACAAGATTGTGAATTTCTTAGTTATCTGCTTTATCTGTATTGTGATGAAAATCTGGACATATTAGACCTTGGTTTTCATGGCAAATGAGATTGTATATCAGATTGTCAGCCTGCAAGACCACGATAATCTTTGTAAGTAATTTAACTGTTGCGATAAATTTAAGAAAATAAGAGCGTATTATTACATTGTTGCATTCCATTATTACGTGAAAATTAAAATGATTAAAACCTACAATTTTTAAGAAAGTACAACAGAACTACTGTGGTCTTGAAAAGGTTAAGAGATTTAACTGTATCTAAAAGTGCGTCAAGATTAATATACAAGAATAAGGTCTTCTTTCGTCCTCTCTACGAGAATTAGCAATTATATTCTCCCATTTGAAAGAAGAAATAACAGTCTTCTGAATCTTTAAAGTGATAAAGTGATTAGAAATCTTGAGTGATAATCGCATTTTTTGTACAAGTGTTGCGAGTGTTAAGTATCTCTGCTCAACTATTTACATTTTCGACAACAATCTTTGTATAAAGAATACCTGTGTAACTTAACTCCCAAAGGCATTCCTCAAAAACTATAGTATTATGAAATAGGTTAAGAGAACAAAGTTGAAAAATTCAGTTATATACTCTGTAGTTAACCTTACTTCTGGAATTCGTCGAAACTCTAAAAGAGGCAGAATGAAAACCATTAGTTATGAAGTCATAAATTGTTGACACATTAAAAAAACAACAGCAACCTTACTTTTTGCCAGATAACTCTGTGAACGGAATAAAATATATTAAGTCTCAACCGTTCGCTAAATTACTCCTGGGCCCCTTAAGAATAATAAGTGTTAGTATAGCCTATGTTTCGTTCGTTTTTTATAAATCATGTAATCCTTGTTGCTGTCACATCAAGCCAGCCTTATGCCAGCAAGAGCTCTTTTTGCTTTGAGTAGCCCGTAGGTAATGTTTCATTCGTCTAAATAGAGAAGAAAACACAAAGGAAATTCAGAGAATGAGCTCTCTTCTTTTGGAACAAGCCCACCAAAGGGGCCTTAGACTTGAAATTCAAGCTTCCACAGAACATGGTCTTCATATGAAGAGGTAACAGAAGATAATACGACATACGGAAAGAAGAAATTCCAATAATTAGAAAAGAAAACAAGTAAAAAATGCGCAGAAGTTTCTTCTGCACAATCGAGTTTTCTGTACAGCACGGCCCATGAAACTCGGTCACGGTCCGGTGGTGGCCTCAGCCAGGGCCCATTAAATTCTTAGCCACGGCCCAGAAACTCAGCCACGGTCCGATGGTGGCCTGTGTTGGTACCTATATCGGCGCCAAAAGTACGATTATGGATAAAATTAACCTTAAATAAAATAAAAACTTGGTATGTTTGATGACTGGAGGGTGGATGATCAACATACCAATTTACAGCCCTCTAGCCTCAGTAGTTTTGAAAATCTGAGGGCGGAGAGAAAAAGTGCGGACGGACAGACAAAGCCGTCACAATAGTTTTCTTTTACAGAAAACTAAAAAATTAACAAATTAATAAATAGATAAATATGTAAATAAATTATTAAAATACAAGGAGAATTGTTTTAGGGTAGTAATGCATTGCGTTTTCGCTTGAACTTTTGAGGTTCCAGTTGTGCAAAATCCTCAAGGAAACTGTTCCAACCAAGTCCAGGTAAGTAAATTTAGTATGCTTTGCAATTACGTATAGAAATATAATGATACTATGGGCTCCCTCGTTACTTTCCCTATGGGCTGACCCAGTTAAGCGGTGTACATAGAGTTTCTTTTGTGATCTGTAGACGATGAGCATGACGTATATAAGCGTATCAATAAAATATGTATGACTTATAGATGTACGTCGTTTTTGTGAGGTGAAAAGTACGCATAAAGACAGATAGATTTGCATTACATATTTTCGTTTATATGCCACATATTGACTAATATATATTGTATGTATTCTTTAGTTAAGTAAGGTACAATCCACTGTTTAGTTAAATATATCACTGGTTTAACGTTGTCATCCCTGGATGTGGAGAGGAACACAGGTATCGGAGGCCGGGCGAGGGGGGCGGGGGTGAAGGTGTGTGAATATAAAAGTGTGTTGTAGTGTAAACTACACTCTGTTATATTGAGATAATTTTCCTTGAAATTTAGAACGGCCATGTAATAATTCAGTTACGGATTTAATCAGTTCAATATTTTCGTCAAGACAAGTTCACATGAATATGATTGCCTGAAATGCTGATGGGAAACAATATGGTATTTCATTATCTTCATTTAGGCGCTGCACACTTCGATATTTCCTTGGGGAAGGGATTGCTTGAGAGGAAACGAGGTAGATTTGAGATGGGAAGGAGGAAATCAGAAGGTGGCCAGGAAGCGGTAGAAGAAGTTGCATTAAAAGGAAAACAAAACAAATGCGTAAGAATGAAAGGCAGTGTGGAAATGATCGCAAGGCAGTAAATAGTGCATGTCTCTTCAGAAACATTAGGATCTCCACTCTTAATGGAAGAGAAAAAAGTAGCGGACGTTGCTGTTATAAAAAATATTAAGGAGTAAATGTAGGAACAGCAAATTGTAATCAGGAAATTTTGTGCATTCAAGCTTGACGAGACTGTAAAAGGCTCGAGAGTAACTAAAGCAGAGTAAGTAACTTGTTTCATGTTGTATAAGAATGTTTGAGGTTATAAATTCGCTGCGACTTAAAATGCATTCAGTTGATACGAGTATAAATATAACGCAAGTTACCCTGTTTATGCACGTTATATGATACGGATTTAATGTAATTTAAGTTCGATCAGCTTTTGTCATCAAACGGGGCGAGGAAAAAAGGTAACGTTTCAGTTAATTGTGTCGCCGTAGGTTGGACATAGATTATTTTCTCAGCTCTTCCAAATTCATTTACCGGTGAGTGATTCCCTGTTGAGTCTCACCTTCAGCAGTTCACTCCAGCAGAACAACATTAACAATACGAACTATAGGATTAATGAAAGCAGAACTCGAAAGAGAGGGAAGAGAATCGGCCTCCAAGTCCATCATCCTGTCCTGGTGAAAAGGATACACACGCACATACACACACACACAAACTTACAGACAGGCTACACACGGCTCGCCTTGAGCCTTGCTTGCCATAGAAAGAAAGAAGGAAAGGTCAAATTAATCGCATACTATCTCTATTCTTTCACGACACGCGAGCATTCTGAAATAACACGCACTCATAATTATTCACTTGAGGTAATGCGCATTGATAGGAAAAATGCAACGTAAAAAAAAAAAAAAGGCCGACTGTAAAGTAAAAACAAAAAAAAAAAAGGCCCAGCGAGAATTACCTAACTGGCAACTGGTTAAATGGGAGCCTTCTTTAGTAAGGAGGAGGAGGATGGAGGAATCTCTCCTCAGTTAGTTCCTGACCTGTGCCGTGTGAGCAACGTCACTCTGTCTCATTCCCACCAGCTTTACTTACGGTCTATGAAGGATTTCGTTGTGAAAATCGAGGGATTATGTCTGACTTTATTACTAAGTTCAGTGTTTGTAAACGGAGGGGCGCGAGGCTTAGGCCAAGACAGCAGTCTAGGCATAGGCCTCCGGAAGTGTGAAAGGATAACCATACCCATGTGCATGGAAATGCCCTACAATACAACCAGGATGCCTAACTTTCTTGGGCATTTCAGCCAGGCAGAAGCGGCCATTCAAGTAAACTATTCTGATGTTTTGTTTATATTTGGCAGTTATAGTGTTAAATTAGGTAGGACAAGCTGAAAATAGTTTTTATTCTTAAAACTATGCTAAAAAAGAATATTTTATCGTATCTTATTTTATTTGATGTCTGTTGATATTTGTTAGTTATAGAAAATAGATTAGGCCAGAATACAGAGGTGAAAATAACTTTTCGTAATTTTTTTTAGATATATTCTATGAATTTTAAGTCTAAAAAGAATAGCCCGTTGTATCTTATTGCCCTGGAAATCTGGTAAAAGACATTCCAGTTGTGCAGTCCTTTCCTTATTTTAGTTTGTAAAGATAAGTATAGTACTGTAATAATACTAATTGCTTAAGGCCAATTTGATCGGCATTTCAGCAAAAAATCGCCAGCTTTCAAATAAGATTTTTTTTTCAAATGAACTGTATCGTAATTTTATAAGCTACTAAGGATTTGTTTGCATAATTACTATTATCTTCTCTTAATGCTGTGCGGAGTTGAGATTCCCAGTAGCCCGTAACACTCCCTAAGACACTAATTCCTAGTTACGACGAGGGAGGGTATGTCGCCGATACAATTGGATAACACCCTACTTTTTTAACTGCTGGCAAATGAGACACTAATTCCAACCAGTTTGTCAGTCCATTTTACTTATTTCCCTCGAAAGTGTTATTTAAACTTTATTTAAGCTGTCAGTGATGGCAACCTAATCCACTCCATGGTTTTGCAGAGTAAGAGTGGAATTTTTATTTTGTGCGGTTTTTGTTTTTTGTGAGCGAAATGGAATTCGGTGAGACTAGTGGCGGTTGGAGCCTGACGTTAATATACAGCATGGGTCACGTCCTCGAAATTGATGAATCTAATAAAGTTCAAAGTTGGAGACCGTAACATGAGCCTAACTCCACCCGGAATGAAACAATAATAATAATAATAATAATGTTTCAAATGGAAATAAGGATGTGTAATTATGAATAGCCTACAAGTGGTAGCGCTTTCAAGTTAACAACCAGCGTTCGATCCGTGGACAGGACGAGAAGAGTACGATATGGGTCCATTATCCCCGAAATCCATTATGCATTGTTTAACTTAGCTGTGAATCGGTATATGGTTGTTAGTAGACTTGTGGGCTTCAGTTGTGGGTTAAGAGGAGACGGAAAAACAAGACGTGAACAGTCACTCAGTAATTTGATGGTATTTCCTCAATTATTCATAGTAGTAGCTGTAGTGCATAAGATTTTTATATAATTAAGTACGGAAAAAGGTTATAAATTGGCTTGTTCCTTCATCCTTGATATAAGCGAATGCTTTAATTATCATCATCATCATTATTATTATTATTATTATTATTATTATTATTATTATTATTATTATTTATAAGGTTGCCTTTTTATTATGGTGGACACATGGTTGTTTTATGTTTCACATTGTAACAATTATGTAATAAAATATACCTACATACAAATATATACACATTTATATATACAAATTGTGTGTGCGTCTGCATGTATTATATGTATTACTGTTCGCGGGATCTAACATTCCTTTTTCTATCTGACTCACTTTTTTGTAAACAACTTCTGTAGTTCTTACCTGACGGAGGTACACCGTAGCACCCATGTGTGTGTATGCATACACGCGCCCCCTAAAAGGAGTAATTACTTTTGTTTATACATGTAAGGGCAGGTATTAGACCCTGGGGATGGGGGGGAGGGGTATGCTACTAAAATCCTATGGTCAGGAGGAAAGATATATGGCCGTGCTAATCTTAACGTCCTGATCTTAAGTACGTGATTGGCATTTCTGGTCCTCATGGGGATTCTGATGAAGTTTGAATTGGATTTACCTGTCCTTGAAGCGGGGGCGACAGGGGAATTAACGTCCCTTTCAAACCTCTTCCGTTTATGGAAACAACCGTTCTGAAATTAAAGCACGTTTGGAAATCCTGTAACAGTCGTTTGCAAAGCTTTCGCTAACTGGGGTTGTAACTATGGTTAACTTTAGACTTATTGTACTATTGAGCAAAAGACGGCATCTGGAATTTTTTTTTTATTCATTTTTACTTTTAATGAGCGTAGTATATGTACTTTTATTTTTTAGGCAAGTAGTCTTATTTCTAGTTTTTTTATTACTTCCTACTAGATGTTTTCATTTTGAACATTAGGCCTATTGGTAGTTTTGTAAATCGTTTATGGTTGTCTGTGTAAGTTTAGATAATTTAGGCCCTTTGCAATATTTTGACTTGTTATGGTTGGCGTTTCATATTGTTCATATAGCTAAACATACACAGCTGAACATACACCCATGTTACACCATTCACAACTGGCGTTTCTGTTGTTAGGGCATATAGATTTGTTGCTCGAGTTATTTTACTAAATATTTTAGTTTTATTTTACTAAATGTTTATATATCTATAACAAAAAACTTTTTGTCTATTATGTACGTTAATTGATAGTACGTCACATGTTAACTAATTTGAAACCAAAACATTTAGGAAAAAGTTTAGACCAAGAAGAAAAGGTTATTTAAGAGAACCGTAAGCTGTAGGTCTAAACGAGAGAGAGAGAGAGAGAGAGAGAGAGAGAGAGAGAGAGAGAGAGAGAGAGAGATGTTTGAGAAAACTGGAAGCTGTGGATTTAGACAGGAGAAGAAAAATGAAAGAAAACTGTAAGCTGTAGGTCTAAACGAGAGAGAGAGAGAGAGAGAGAGAGAGAGAGAGAGAGAGAGAGAGAGAGAGAGAGAGAGAGAGAGAGAGAGAGATGTTTGAGAAAACTGGAAACTAGGCTTAACAGGAGAGAGAGAAAAAATTAAAGAAAACTAAGCTGTAGGTCTAAGAGAGAGAGAGAGAGAGAGAGAGAGAGAGAGAGAGAGAGAGAGAGAGAGAGATTAACTTCTGGACTTAATTGCACATGTTTGATAATTCTTGGAAGTAGGTAAACTTCAGTTTTCCGTGACGGGTGGGTATGGGGGAGGCGCCGCTAAGATTCTGACTCACTTATTAGAATGAGAGGCAATATAGGTAGACTGGATTGAGGTTACCTCTAAACCCACTAGGCTATGCTACGAGGAGGTTATAGGGAAGAAAGAGCTCTTTCATTTATTCCCTTCGAAATTTGAGGCTTTATCCGAGAGCATAGCCTTTCCGAAAGGTGCGATGAAATCAATAAGCTTAGGAGTCATTATGACTGGAAATTAATGTACATGGAGAATAAATATACAGTAGACATAGTATTGAAATATATTTTTACTTTACTGAGACTGTAGGCTACGTTGGTGACATTGCAGATTGCCTACATGTACAAAAAACTGACTTTCATAATCACAAAAAAGTAATATCCGGTTTTGTATGTGTAGCCTATTCAGTCTTAACAGTAATTCAGGTATTAAAGTAATTCAGGTATTAAAGAAGTTGTGGCCCTTTTGATAGCAGTCGATGGACAATTGTGAAAAATTGTACTGATGATTATAATAGCGACAGTCACATCAGTCAGTTTAATTTTTATATTTCAGTTCAAATTAATTCAGCCCGTGTGTATTACACAAACTATACATAAATTGGAATAATGGGAATGAAATTTCGTCGCTCCCCTTGTTAATACGAACTTCCATTTTCATTGTTTACAACAGCAGAGTTAATAGAATACCAGTCATGGGTTTGTAAAAATTCGTAAATTATTGTTTTGTGTAGTTTGATTAGCTAGCTTTTCAGACAGAAGGATGAAGTGCAGGGGCTGATGGAGTGTAACATATAAGATAAGGAATTATGTGTCATATTGCGTTCTTATACAAACTATATATATATATATATATATATATATATTATATATATATATATATATATATATATTAATTTATCGCATATACAATTGTTCTGTGCATTAGTAGAATTACTAAAAGCACCTCATTCAAACTGGATGGTATCTAATGGAGTTTTTATTCAAAAAGTTACAAGCTTTCTTGGACAAACAGTCCACATTATCAAGTATCCGTACTTGATGCTGTGGAGTGTTTGTCCAAGAAAGCTTGTAACTTTTTGAGATTGTACGGATACTTGATAATGTGGACTGTTTGTCCAAGAAAGCTTGTAACTTTTTGAATAAAAACTCCATTAGATACCATCCAGTTTGAATGAGGTCCTTTTTAATAATATATATATATATATATATATATATATATATATATATATATATATATATATATATATATATACATATATATATATATATATATATATATATATATATATATATATATATATATATATATACATAATAAGGTCATAAACACAGATATGCGGTCAAGTAGCGAACATCGGAATGGTTTAACGCATATTCCTTATCATATTAGAAATCGAAGTATTAAAAATGTTTTGTGAGGGATTTTATTCGACGGAAAGTGGGCAGAATTTTAAAAAAATTTACGTCTAATGAGATTTAACTATTTTTTTTTTTTAGATGCCTTATTGTAAATTATAACCCTTCCCTTTGTAAATGAGCAAAAATTCATTGGTCTAGGAATAATAGTAAGTTTGCTGCGGATGCTGAAAGAAAATATTAGCCTACTGTGCTGAAAGACATTTAAGCTCAGAAGACCATGTAATCCAGACAAATTCAAAAGCATTAAGTTCTCTGACATCTCACATTACCCCATTCTTAATAGATATTAACAACCATGGACCCAGTTTTACGCAAAACCAGTTAGGTTAAGTGTCCCGTTTGACTCCTACAATTTTATTTTCTTATATAGCTTTCAGCAACTTGGCCTTTATGTCATACGTGGTAAGCAGCTTCACATTACCATATGTCAGTTCTAATGTGAGTTTTTTCTTGGTTTAGGGATGGAACGCATAGCTTTTTCCCTTCGGTACTCTCAAAACTCCTTTCGTAACTTTCTTAAACACCTGATCCACACGCACATCCCTTCTGTCCACACACACACACACACTATATATATACAGTATATATATATATATATATATATATATATATATATATATATATATATATATATATATATAATGAACTGAAAAGCAGTTTATATATATATATATATATATATATATATATATATATATATATATATATATATATATATATATATATATAATGAACTGAAAAGCAGGTTGCATCCCATCTAGCCAAACTGGTTCATATTGGACTAATCGAATTACTCGATTAATGCAGTTCACTTTGGGAATTTTTAAGTCGTTTTCCTTGAATGACTTCGTGTGCCTTCAAGAGGTAATGTAATCCTTACCCGTTCGGCTAGACAGCTTTATTGAGTATCATTGCCCGTTGTAGTCTCGTAAAAAATGAGAAAAAGTCTTTAATTCCTGTTCTGCTTATTTCAAAAGCTTTCCTTTATAATATGGCGTTGGCCCTCCTCATCCCTAGCTTGAGTCAGATGAGCTCACTAAAATTCTCTCTCTCTCTCTCTCTCTCTCTCTCTCTCTCTCTCTCTCTCTCTCTCTCTCTCTCTCTCTCTCTCCCCTTCATTCATTATTTGAAATTACGTTCTGTTTTATATATGCTTGCTTTGCAAGCAGGACATGAGCTTTCTTGGTGAGAGAGATACAGACGTGGGCTGAGGAAGCGTGGCTTTGGATTACCAATGCGATGTTGCTTGTTTCAGTTGTCACTGACTGAATATAATGAGTAAATCTCTCTCTCTCTCTCTCTCTCTCTCTCTCTCTCTCTCTCTCTCTCTCTCTCTCTCTCTCTCTCTCGTGACGTGCATTTGTTGGTCTGTTGGTGACATGTGCGCAAGATTTTGTGTATAATATATATTAAGGCTACAGCCAAACTTGTAGAAGAGTTTCTAATCAGTACCGATTTTCACGTATATTGTGACTCTTCTTTCATGTATTGTTCGTGATTAGGGGTCAGCTTATCCCGATTCTGGTATTATGATAGTTATTGCACCCAAACTGTTTTGAAAATATGTCAGAGTTCACGTACCGGTTTTTATTGGACGATCTAGTTTTATCACAGTGCTGCTCGTCTTATTAATGACTTTATTAAGTGTTCGAAAGATGATGATGAGGCTTGAAGAAGCGGCGAGGTTCGGCACCCTTTGTTTTGAATATATTTCCGACGTAAAATTGATCAACCGTGCTTTGGAGCCGTTAAGCAATTTTGGTATTCATGTCACACAGCTGGGGTCGATCTATTCAGCTTGAATAATTTTCATGGTTCACAAAGAAAAGTTGATTATTCAGAGATTATTAAAGATTATTTTGCATTTTCTGTCAGAATCTGGTCGACTTCTGCTTTTGAATTCTTCTAAAAGGAGAGATTACATTTCTCTTAGTATTTCTTTTGTCAAGTCTAGGTAGTGATGATTGTACTTGAGTAGGCCTAAACGTAATTTTTAAGTTGAAATCGTGTTTGTAGTTATTAGAAGGGTCAATTTTATTTTTTTTAAACTACGATTACTCATGTTTCCCAGTTGCTTTTAACCTGAAGAGCTGTTACTTTTCACAAGTATGTAAAGCGCGTTACCATCATGAAGAACTAAGAGACCAAATGCAGTGCAACAGTTAGCAGATAAATTACTGTATTAGGTATGCATTTAAATTCAGAAGAGATTGTGTACTTCCTTGGATTCAGAAGAGCCACGTTTTAGTTATGCCCTTGTAAGTACTGAAAGCATAAAAGACTAAATTCGTCTTTTGACTAATCAGTGTAAGTTTTGGTGTATCCAAGTGTGATATTATCCACTGGTAGTAACTCTTCGTTGTTAGTGTACATGGAGTCTTTATATATATATAATACATTACAAATGATTAATTTACTTCGTAGGCGAAGGCGGCAACTCGAATTTTTAGTGCAATAAAATAACTATAATACTTTTGGAGTGGCGGGCGAAGCTTGAGATTACAAATTCAATTTAAAACGACAGATTCTCATTTTCTTGGACCACCTCTTTTGGGGTAAGACTGCTGCTTAGCAAAGAAGAAAGATTAACTGCGACAATACACACACACACACATATAGGCTATATATATATATATATATATATATATATATATATATATATATATATATATATATATATATATATATATATACTGCATTCATAAAGGATGCATTGGCGTATTGTTGCTCAAATTGTTTCACCTGTTCACACGCACAAAAAGCATATTTTGATATTTAATAACAAGGTTTAATGGCCTTTGCCGCGAACAAGCAGTGTCGCTGTCTGGTTGGGGTGATGGGTGTTTACTTGGAGGAAAGTGAGGAAATCGGTAGTTTATAAATCAAGAGAACTGTAATAGTAAGTTAAATTGGTTATCTGCTATTCTTCACGATTTTCACAAGTTCAAGTGCAAGAGCTTACCTTATGACTTCCAAGTGATGCTTAATGACCATGTTTGTCTTAGTAAACACGGCATTTTCTCCCTCGTGATACTTAGTAGCTTAGGGGTCCATTCATGTAAATATTTTCTGATTTTCAGAAGATAATATGACGTCCCCCCCGCCCCCAAGTAATGTCGGGACGCATTTATTTCGACGCTACCGTATTTTCATTTAGTACATTAGCTTTGTGTGTGTGTGTGTGTATGAGAGAGAGAGAGAGAGAGAGAGAGAGAGAGAGAGAGAGAGAGAGAGAGAGAGAGAGAGAGAGATCGCTGGGAACGAGCTGATTGTTTGTAAATGGTAACATCCTGGCATAATTGTCCGTGTAAATCTGCGCACGTGTATGCGCGCACGCAAGCTCTGTCTGCGCGTGTGCTTAAGCAAGGAATAACAAATGTATCCATAGGCACTATTGTATACGTGGACTATGTTTTTCGAAATTCATTTCTGTAAATGAGTCTAGACGTAGGTCCGAGTAGGTCATTTAGGCCTATTTTCTCCATCGGTACAGAATTAAAGTTACGCATGTTTGAATGTTATTTAAAGTGATGTTACACAAGCAGGAACGTGTGTCAACTTTGTGTATAAAAAATAAAAAACACTTGCCACTGGTTTTAAAGATTGACGCGAAGAATCAAAATGATGTTACAAAACCTGGCCGTGTGACGTCATCCTAATGAGGAGGAAGATTGAGAAAGAAAATGAATTCCAATAAAGATTAATGACTTGCACCTATTTGCAGATCGTTTTGTGAAGCATTAGAGTGTTAAAGTGATGACTAAATCCGTTATAAGGTTTTTTTTATGAGTAGGTGCTGCAAGCCAGAAGCTGTCTCGTTGCTCACCACTTTTTGCAGGTCTGTTGCTGCTCTTGTAGATGAAGGCACTAAAATTTGTGTTCTTAAGGTTCATTTGACTGATATTCTTGTTAAATTTATCGTCAGTGTTTTAAAACATATGGCAAGGTATCCGTTACTTAAACATGTTCTAAATATTGTGCAGTTGCTAAGAACTGTTACCAGAGTGGGAAGAAGTTTTGATCATTTTCTTATAGGCCTGTTAAATCATGCATATAGGCCTATGCCATGTGTGTATGGTACATGAAAGACTTTATGTCCAAGATGGCCTAAAAATCAGTGGAAAAAATATAAAAATTTACTGGAATGTTGTGCCCGGAGGTTGCATCCTAGTCACGTAAAATATTGAAATCTTCTGAAGAATTACTGTGAACAGTATTTTTTTTTTTTGCTCCAGATGTGTTAAGGTTACTGGGATCTATATATCATTTTATAAAGAGGGATTTTAAGGTAAATGTTTAAATATGGTGGTGAAGTACTCTGAAAGGATGTAGCCTATACGATTTTGAAAAGCATTAAAACCTCCCGTATTTTGTATCAGATGCAAAGCGAGAATAAGGATATAAAGTAAAGTGTTGCCGTCTATATTCCTCCTTTTTTTTTTTGTAACTCTTTAACACCATGTCCCTCATTCGCTGACCCAACTTGTGCCTGGTAATCTCACGTGTTACTTGAAAATTTTTTTTATATACTGTGTAAAATTTAGTGTACAAGGTTTGAAATAGTTTGCTTGTTTATGACAGATTAATAGCTTATGCCATAAGACAGACCATTTAATATCAGTTTGCTGTAAGGTCAAACATAGAGTTTTTGGAAGACTCACTTAATTGATGAAATTCAAAGCTTCTCAGGTCATAGCATCGCAAGATCATCACTCTTATTTATAATAACACGAACCCTGGGACTTACTGCCGTGTTCCCTATTAAATATACATAGCCTGATTATTTTCGATGTTAGACGTTTCCACTAAGCTTGTGGCTCTAGAGGAAAAAAAATGGTCATTCCCACATTTTACTGTAACTGCTTAATCGCGGATGAACCCCGTTCGAATAAAATCCAATTAGAAGACTCACCACCACTAACACGTCGACCTCATCTACAAATACTGTGGCATCCCCCGCCCCCGGCTCTATCTTGCACACACACTTTTGTGTGTCCTGGATATTAAAGCCCTAACTTCCTTTCCAATGCCTCTTTTTCCTCAAAATTATTCACCCCTGATCAACATTCCATCGTCAGTGGATTTTTTCCACATCGAACCATCTCAAAGGACTGTGATATATATCCTTTTTATGTACAAACATGCACACTGATTAATTATATATATATATATATATATATATATATATATATATATATATATATATATATATATATATTTATATATATATATATATATATATATATATATATATATATATATATGATAGCAAATAAGAGAGAGTTCTGCTACAGTTACGATGTAGCAAATTGGAATCTGTCTAGGCTAATCAGATAAATGACAGACCGACGAGGCAAAGGAATGTCTCTAAAATATTATGTCTGTCGTTGGCCAAACATGTTCATGATGCAAAGTGTGGACTGTTGCAATAACAAACGTGAAGAAATTCCTTAAAGTATGTCTTTTGTGTCTCGATGGTCTTTATGTTGTTAGTGACATGCTGGGAGGATCAGCTGTCTTTGTATAAAAATTATGTATGGTGCACCAAGTTGTGTATTTGTTCTTCTGTAAGCAGATGGAAATATTGGATAATATGGAATTCGGAGCAGACAAACAAAGCTCAAAGTAAAATTTGCTATGTGACCAACCACCAGGCATCCAGTTCACTGAGAAGGTTGAGTCACAACTGATTCTTCAGGATACGACGACACTAGCTTCCTCTCGTGGAAGTACATTGATCAGTAAAATCCGAATTAGTTATATGTCAATTACAAAAATGACGGTTCAGTGAAATATAAAGGGTAGAAAGCTCTGTTAAGAGGTGTTACCGCAGACATTTGACGTTTAATACCACATTATATCTTTCATTCTTTGTTGGTGCGAAGTGGCAGAACTCACATAGGCTTACAACAGATGAGTCTACGTCCTATCCCAACTGGAAAGGAAGTGGGTGGGTTTGTATTACTGAAAATTTAGAACATGTCTGTTGACCTTGCCAGTGAGTTGTGCATGGTTGTTATTAGACCGCTTGGGGATCTCATGGAGTGTAGAGAGACAAAAAATGATTAGGTCTAGTTATTTCCTTGCTTTCACGTCTCAAAAGACTCCACACCTCACAAGGCTGAATACCTGTACGTGGGTAGTGCCATCAGTGCACCTCACGCGATCCACTATAGGCATTACTTATGGTTCTTTGTAGCGTCCCTTCGACCCCAGATGCAACCCCTTTCATTCCTTTTACTTTGCTTCCATTTATTTTCTCTTTCTTCCATAATACTTTCCAACATCACCTAACAATTGTTCCATATTGCAACTGCGAGGTTTTCTCCTGTTTCACCTTTAAAGCCTCGTTTACTCTCAATTTCCCTTTCAGCGCTGAATGACCTCATAGGTCTCAGCGCTTGGCCTTTGGCCTGAATTTCATATTCCAATTCCAATTCCACAAGGTAGAATACGAAGAAGATGAAAATGTCAGAATTACGTCGTGTGACGTACTGTTAATGACACGACAAAACTTGTATTGGTTTCCAAGAATCAGTCAGTCACGACGGAGTAATGCTGATGAGATCGTACCCCCTTCGTTATAGCGTAGAGGGACGTTTTAATCCTAAAATTATATGCGAATGATGGCAGCTCGCTAGGATGATCTTTTATATCGGTAGTTGAAAAGTGAGGGGAAGTTTTGTCGATCTGTTTAAAAAGCAGGTAACGTACCGTGACAACGTACTATTTTCTGTCCTTGCGCGGTACGGTAGTTATTGTACTTTCCGTATGATGAAAGAGGTTGTTATAATTTGTAGGTTATAGCTATGTTTCGTAGTTAACACACTATTTAGGTTTAACTAAATTAGATATATGATGGGTGTAACATGATGAAGACTTGATATTTATTTTTTAACGTTGTTATTCTCGCATATAATAAATTCTTCGTTGTATGTCGCGTTTATATTGAATTCTGAATCTTGCAGAGAGAGAGAGAGAGAGAGAGAGAGAGAGAGAGAGAGAGAGAGAGAGAGAGAGAGAGGACTGCATTCACTGAACAGTTTTAAAACCCAAAACACTTTCTCGCTGTCGTGTAGCGACCGACAACAGCCGACTGACTGCCAGGTATATATATAATCCAAACATGGGTCACTGGGTAGGAAGCCCGAGAGCTATCATTCCACGATGAAAACCACAAAGGAGAGAGAGAGAGAGAGAGAGAGAGAGAGAGAGAGAGAGAGAGAGAAATGAAGAAGGAAAGTTATAAAGCAGGAGCAGATGAGGAAACGGTTGTTATTCGGTGGTGGGGGATTTGAGAGCGGTGGCACCCCACCCCCAACATACCCCAATACCCTTATTGCGGTGATGGTGCAAGGGACCCCCTACTAATAGCACAGCTACCGTTCATAAAACTCTCCTCCCGCGTGAGTGCCACCCCGAATAACGGGGTGTGAAGGAGGTATACTTCAGAAAGCTCTTATACAAAAGAGAGAGAGAGAGAGAGAGAGAGAGAGAGAGAGAGAGAGAGAGAGGGAGAGAGAGAGAGAGAGAGAGAGAGAGAGAGAGAGAGAGAGAGAGAGAGAGATTTTCCCCTTCGTTTATTTGTTGGAGATAGTTTTTTCTTCTCTGTTTTTGGTTTAGGAGATCAGTTTCCCTTGTTTGGGGTAACATTTTCCCTTTCTGCCTTACTTGAGGCAGCCCTTCTGCCTTACTTGAGGCAGCCTTTCTGCCTTACTTGAGGCAGCCTTTCTGCCTTACTTGAGGCAGCCTTTCTGCCTTACTCGAGACAGCCTTTCTGCTTTACTGGAGGCAGCCTTTTCCCTTTTTTACCTTATTTGAGGCAGCCTTTTTTTCCTTTTTGCCTTACTTGAGGCAGTCTTTTTTTTATCATACTTAAGGCAGCCTTTTTTTTCTTACTTAAGGCAACCTTTTTTTTAACCTTACATGAGGCAGCCTTTTCCCCTTTTTGCCTTGAGAGGCAGCCTTTTTTTTTCTTTTTTGCCTTACTTAAGGAAGCCTTTTTTTCCTTTTTGCCTTACTTATGGCAACCTTTTCATTCCTTTTTGCCTTACTTGAGGCATGCTTTTTTTTTCTCTTTTTGCCTTACTTGAGGCAGCCTTTTTTTTCCTTTTTGCCTTATTTAAGGCAGCCTTTTTATTCCTTTTTGCCTTACTTGAGGCAGGCTCTTTTTCCCTTTTACTGTACTTGAGGCAGGCTTTTTTTCCCCTTTTTGCCTTAATTAAGGCAGCCTTTTTTTTCCTTTTTGCCTTACTTAAGGCAGCCTTTTTATTCCTTTTTGCCTTACTTGAGGCAGGCTTTTTTCCCTTTGCTGTACTTGAGGTAGGCTTTTTTTTTCTCTTTCCCTTACTTGTGGCAGCCGTTTTTTGTCATATATTTAAGGTAGCCTTTTTTTTTATTTTTGTCTTAAGGTAACCTCTTGCTTGAAGCAGCCTTCTCCCCCCCCCTTTTTTTTTGCCTTGAGGCAGCCTTTTTGCCTTAGGGCAATTTTTTCCTCCTTTTTTTTTGCCTTACTTGAGGCATCCTTTTCCATTTTCCTTTATATGAGGTTGCCTTTATACCTTTTTTTATGAGATAGGCTATTTTATTTATGTTGTTTGAGATAACTTCCCCCCCCCATATTTTTTTGAGGTTGAGTTTTTTATACTTTTAAAAGCAGCATATGCCCCATTTTTTTTTATTTAATTTATATATTTTTCCTTTTTTTTGCTTGAGAGATACTCTTCTCATTTGAGAGAGAGAGAGAGAGAGAGAGAGAGAGAGAGAGAGAGAGAGAGAGAGAGAGAGAGAGAGAGAGAGAGAGAGCCATTTTCTGTTTTAGCTTAGGGGAGAAACTTTTTCATCCTTTTTATTTAAGAGATCCACTTATATGTCACATTTCTCTGAGGATATCTTTTTTTGTTTATTGAGAGATCGCACTTTCTATATTTATCTGAGAAATACCCTTTTCTTTTCAAGAAACTTGTTTGAGAGGAATTTTGCTTTTTTATTTTAAATATTTCGCTGTTTTTGTTCTAGTGGTAGATTTTCCCCTTTTCATTTGTGTGAAATAGATCCTTTTCATATTCGTAAGGGAGCCTTTTTCATTTTGTATGTTTCCTGGACCTCTGGGTCCACATAGGCTAATTTAGTTGAGAGTCTTTATTGTTTATTTTATTTAATTATTTGAGAAAACCTTCTCCACTTTAATGTTAGTATTTTCACTCTCAGTTGTTTGAAAGAGCCCTTTTCATTTTGTTGGACGGCCTTTTTCTTTATATTTGTTTTGAGAGTCTAATTGTTTTTTTTGTTTTTTTTTCGAAAGAACCTATGCCCTTATATTTTTGACTGAGTTTATTCACTTTAAGAGGATCCCGTTCCTTTTAATTAGTTTTTTAATTTGGTTGAAAAGCTTGTGTTCGATTTTATCCCAGTGGGTGAGGATTACCTCGTCGAGGTCTGCATGTTTTGACGGTAGACATTTTGACAGAGCAAAGAGCACTCACGTCAAATGTTTTTATCTCCATCTATCTCTCTCCATAATAACTGCGGCCCACAACAGTCGACGAACAATTGGGTACATAATTCTCAGGACGTTAGGAAACGCCATGGTTTAACCTCTTCTCATTCTGTTCTCGAATCGAACAGGAATGCCTAAGTTTGTAAGCGTTTACCACTGCGCCACGAGAGCAGAGCGCAATATATAAGCCTTTTCCATTTATTTTTTAGTAAAGAATGAAGGCCCCTTTTTCAAGAGAGCCTGGCTAGAAGAAATAATTGTCTTCTTAAGAGATAGCGAGCGTGAGTTATTGAGTGTGGGATGAAGGGGGGGGGAGGGGAGGATGTGGTCCTTGGAGGTGGCTGTTGGTAGGGGAAGGATCTCTTCCTTCATCATTAACGAGACGAGAAAGGAATCGGACGGCGGGGCCTTTCGAAAATGGGACGTCACGTGGGCTTGTTTGCCCCGAGGACAACGCCTATATCTTTACTACGCCCATTTTTTTTTTTACCTTTTTTATCTAGACGATCTCGAGCAGGAGAAAAGATGGGGTGATCGCAGAGGGCAAGGGATTACCTTTGAGGGAGAGGAGGGTTTTGATGTCGGTCTCTCTCTCTCTCTCTCTCTCTCTCTCTCTCTCTCTCTCTCTCTCTCTGGTGAATAAGATCAGTTCAGGTACGAAGGTTTTGCTTGGCGAGAAACTTTTCAGTACTCTTGTGGATAAATAGTTATTTACGAATTGTGAAGAAGAGTTCTAAGGGGATGATGAATTTCGAAATCTTGAGTAAATTTAATTACAGATACAGGAATGTAATCTCTGGTGCTCCTCATGGCAGTGTTCTTGGTCCTTTACTGCTTCTAATATATATTTTTCCCCAGTAAAATCCTTGTCGAATTTATGGTCTGTTTTTATGGGAATTTCTCGTTCATAAATGCAGATATCTACGCATGTGTGAGGAACACTCATAATTGACATAAGAAGCGTCAGAAATCTCTTGGAAATTTGCACAGAGAACAGTTCCATTAAACATTTGTAGTTTTATTCGACAATGTAATATTTTAGTTAGACGTCCATAGATATTTTTTTTATTTAATGTTCATGTTTTAACTCTTCTTATTTAAAAGCAGTATGTATGTGTGTCCCATAGATGCACAAACATTTTTAATACGTATATTTTAGTCAAGTCAGAGTCATACCCTTTCTTTGTTACTATTTGTGATAAAGATAAAGCATGGTTGGTTCATCAAGGATGAGTTTGCACTTTTTAATGATAAAACTGCAAGCCACTGGAAGTGTTTATTGCATACGGGATAAGAGAGGTTAGTTTACATCAATAAGGAGTATGCCCCGTAGGGTGGGTTAGTGCCGTCAGTGCGCTTCATGCGGTGCACTGTAGGCATTACTTAAGGTTCTTTGCAGCGTCCTTCCGACCACTAGCTCCAACCTCTTTTGTTCCTGTACCTCCGTTCATATTCTCTTTCTTCCATCTTACTTTCTACCTTCTCCTAACAATTGTTTCATAGTGCAATTGCGAGATTTTCCTCCTGTTATACCTTTCAAACAATTTTACTGTCAATTTGCGTTTCAGTGCTGCATGACCTTATAGGTCAGCTGGCACCATGGGGTATGTGTGATCTGCTATCATTGTTTGGTGAAATTTCTTTCAAGACAGGTTTTATATTTTGATTTGCCCCATTAAGAAAGAGCTTTCGGGGATACACTTTACAGCGTGCCCTAATTGTTACACTGTAGACGGTACTGAGTTGGTTCCTAACAGCGTCCCTTTCGCTGAAACTTGAAAGTATTTTTCTGTTGTGACCCAGCTGCCAAAATTCGTCATTTTAGTTGGCTCTGTTTTCCACATTTCACTTATGAACAAATCCTATGGGAACCCTCCTAAGTCAAGGAATGTGATTTAATGTTCTCAGTAAACTGTTTAATAATAATAATAATAATAATAATAATAATAATAATAATAATAATAATAATAATAATTTCTTGCACTACGCCTGAGTAGTCTGCTGTAGGCATTATATATATATATATATATATATATATATATATATATATATATATATATATATATATATATATATATATATATATATATATATATATATATATATATATATATATATATATATATATATATATATATATATATATATATATATATGTATGTATGTATGTATGTATGTATGTATGTATGTATGTATGTTTATTTATTTATTTAACAAGACAAGCAGCGCGATTATTTGTGTTCCATCGAAAGGAAAATGAAAAGAAAACGTGAGACAACTGACAAAATAAAAATGAAAAGTTTAATAAGAAAGAAAATTACAGACGCGGTAAATTCCTGCGTATGTAGAGCATTATTACCCACGTCCACATAACATGTGACATAACCAAGAAATGGGTAAGTGGAGGAGGGTGATGAGGTAGAGAGGTAGATGGTGTAACTTTCATGGCTTCCTAAACGCTTTTAAAAGTACCTTTACTCGCCACTTTTCCTCTCTCATTCTCCCTATATATACTTTTCGAGGGACAGGAGTTCAACCTGTGTGCTATGATAATGTCTCGCTCTTTTTATTTTACCTTTTTTACCCGAGTCGGTAGATTATTTATTTTCTTTTGCTCAAGTCTGTAGGTCAGTCATTTGTTTTATTTATTTTCTCTTGCTCAAATCTGTAGATTAGCCATTATTTTATTTATATATATTTACTTATTTTCCTCTGCTCTAGTGTGTAACTTAGTCTAGTCAACCTTCCCATTGGTTAGATTTTTTATTTCAGGTTTTTATGTAAAGTTTTGTTGAGTTCTAACTTCTGTTCGATTTGCTTTTTTTTGAAGGTAAATTTGAATTCATGCAAGTTTGTGTGGTTTTATATTTGATGGAAGACGAGTGTAATTTTTGTCTTTTTTTTCATGGGCAACGATAAATATCAGTCATTTTTGTCTCATTTTGGTGTTTATCCTCCTCACGTCTTTTCACATACTTTAAGGGAACTATACATTATATACATATATATGTATGGTGTATATATATATATATATATATATAATTATATATATATATATATATATATATATATATATATATATACACACCATTTATAGCCTATATGGTATGTGTATATAACACACACACACACGCACGCACACTCACACACATATAATATACATGAACTTTATGAAATGAGAGAGAGAGAGAGAGAGAGAGAGAGAGAGAGAGAGAGAGTCACACATTCATGCTGCACCCTGGAAGGGTTAGTACGCATTCCACCTGCCATTTCGGGGTTTGTAATTGCTTGTTGATACAGCGAGGAATCGTGACTTGATCCAAAGAACATCTTCGGTGTGATATCAGTTTGTGGATGGTGGCAAAGTGTAGTGCTTTATGTACACACTGAAGATTCGAGTCCATTTAGTTGCATTTACTTCTGAATCACCCTCCTTCTCTTTTTCTGTACGTGTGAATAATCACCTTTACTCATTACTTTTGTTTGTGGTAGGGCTGTGCGTGGGCTTAGTCTCTCTCTCTCTCTCTCTCTCTCTCTCTCTCTCTCTCTCTCTCTCTCTCTCTCTCTCTGATAGGTTACTCTAGGTCTTCGGGCTTTTGAATCTACGACTTAACTGCTTCCCGACTTGACAGTTTTGATCAAGTTATTTTCACATTTTTATTTTTGTATCGTTTTTGTTTGTCAGTTTTCCAATGCCCTGATAAAAATACGTTCTCGTTCTTAAGTTATATGTCAAATGTCTTGGTTTTTTAAACTTTTGTTGCTATTACTTTTGTTTTTAATTTTATTTTGAGACTATACCATTTGTCATTTTTTAGCGTATCGAAGTCTTGTAAATATAGATTGTGGACTAGGCAAGACTTTCTTTGCTGAAAAAGTTAAGTATATCTTAGTTTAATTGCTGAAGTGTAATCTGGATATACCTACTGTATAATTTAGGCCTGGGATCATTTTATTCAATTTTGCGTTTTCTCTCTGATAATGATAGGGAAAAGGGTGAAAATTTATTCGGTCACATTTTTGTTATATGGATTTACCCGTTGGAGGGTTGGGGGCGGAGTTGTAGTGCCGTCGATGCACCTCACGCGGTGCACTGTAGGCATTACCTAAGGTTCTTTGCAGCGTCCCTTGGCCCCCTAGCTGTGATTCCTTTCATTCCGTTTATTGTAACTCCGTGCATATTATCTTTCTTCCATCTTACTTCCCATCCTTTCCTAACAATTGTTGCATAGTGCAGCTGCGAGGTTTGCCTCCTGTTACACCTTTCAAACCTTTTTACTGTCAATTTCCGTTTCAGCGCTGAATGACCTCATAGGTCCCAGTGCTTGGCCTTTACCCTAAATTCTTTGTTCTGCTCTATTACTGTTATATGGATTTGAAACAGCAACGATTAATAAGACGAATGGAAAGAAAATGGAAGTAACAGAAATTTAGATGTTGAGGCGAGTCTAGTACGTCATGCATGGAGAGACTGACAAATAAGAGAATTTCAGTAAAAAGAGAGAGAGAGAGAGAGAGAGAGAGAGAGAGAGAGAGAGAGAGAGAGCGAAGGTAATGGAGAGTTCGTCTGGCAGGAGAAAGAGAGGGTTAGGAGGGCGACAGAAGGAAATGGGTGGATGGAATTAGGAAGTGACGAGAGAGAGAGAGAGAGAGAGAGAGAGAGAGAAAGAGAGAGAGAGAGGTCACAACCCCACCAGACCGACGCATTGAGGGAAGGTTATAGCATCTATGATGATAGTGATAAACTGATAACGATGATGACGATGTTCTTGCATTGTGTTACCACTCTAAAGCAATTCGCCTTGTATTTTGAGAAATTACTTACATTTTTATCTGTTTATTAATTTAATTTTTTTCTTGTATTTTAATAATTTACTTAAATTTTTATGTACCGGTATTTATTAATTCGTTAATTTAATTTTTTCTGTTTTCTAGTAACTGATCTCTTCTTTGTGTATTTGTTAGCTTCCGCTGCTTCTTTGAAAATAATAATAATGATAATAATAATAATAATAATAATAATAATAATAATAATAATAATAATAATAATAATAATAATAATAATGGAGAAACCAATCCACAGTTATGTAGGGCCTATGAGTACAAGCACATTTAAAAATAAGTCTGAACAGAAAACTTTCTGGGAATCTGTCCCAACAGATTCCGAAAGCTCTCTGTTTCGATTTATTTTCAAATATATTTATACTCGTACATAACTGTGGTTTGGTTTCTCCATTTCAAGATTAGTGCTATTATGAGTATTTTTTTAATAATAATTATAATAATAATAATAATAATAATAATAATAATAATAATAATAATAATAATATTCGTCTAGCAACAATAGCGTCGTCTAATGGCCGTGATATTCCGTTTCCCTCCAGCTCTTTTCCATCGTTTTATCATCATTAACGAAAGGGAAAGAATTTCATATATTGCCTGAGGAGCTTCTTCCCTCCCATCATGCACTTCGAGAGGTTGGAAGCTTAACCGGCTGTTTATGGCTCCTCCAGCTTAGGGGTGTACGATAAAAAAAGGCGATAAAGGCTCCTGATTGGTGCATTCGAAAGATAACGGAATATGAGAATTAACACCTTTGAAGGAGGCCGGTAGTGGATAGGTTTTGTGGGCGTATGTGAAATATGCGCGCTGTTGAATCTGATGATGATGATGTTGAGTACTGGGTTTTGGGGTGTTACAAAATTATTGTGGACAAACTGTTTACGCACACACACACACACGTACAGTATATATATGTATGTATGTGTGTATATGCACACCCAGACTGCTAACTCTTCTAAATTATCTACCGGGTCCACCAGCCTATTATTGTCCATTCTTTCCACTAGACCAGACCATCCCAGTACACTGATTCATCCCTTTACTTACACTAATATATTGCCACTGATAAGTTTTTACTTATTTCTGTTTCAATTCTTAGTATGCCACGTACAATAGCTACGCTGACTGGTGTCTTTCGATTCTTCAATCGACCTCGACAGTCACTTCCAAAAACGTTCTCGAGCTGAAATTGACCCTTTCTCCTCTTGCATTATTAAGGTCTGCACTTTCAAGAAGTCTTCTGAATACTCAGTCTAATTGCGTCGTAACTGCTTTAGCTAGACTTGAGTGCTTATAGCAAGTTCTGTTTCTAGCGCGTTCTGTCTTGCGTATTCATCTCCCTGAAACTTTCTACAGTTACCTTTTGCTTTTCAGTATTCTTTATAGCCCAGGTCTCATCCAGTATCCAAGGTTTCTGTCGTGTTACATCATATCTCACTGTCGTTTCCAGCAGATTGATGTCAGTTCAATCATGGTTGATTGTTTGCACTTCCTCAGATGTGGTTTCTCAAACCACAAAAGATTCTCGATCTTTTCCTATTAGAAGCTTTATTGCACCAACCTATAATGAATTCTCTGTCCACCTTTTTTTTTTTTTTTTTTTGGTGGATTCTTTTAATTGTAGCTTCAGCGTGCCGACATCTGTTCCTCTATAGCTCCTAACATTCCTCAGCGTTCTTGTTATTTTCTATCTGTTGAGGGCTATAAGATGTATTTGGTTTCTGTGACCGATCGAAAAAGAGTTCCTCCAATTATAAAACTATTTACTGCGCAAAAACATCTAGGTTGCACTCCAGTTTCGATTGCAGTCTCTCCCAGGGCTTCTTTGACCATTACGACATCGATACTTTTATTGTTCTATTAACTCTTGCACTCATATCTCCGACAATATTTCTTTTGTATCTTTGAGGTATTTCGCCCGTAACGTTCTGCAGGTCTGTATAAAATCCATATTTCTTCGAAGGGACTTCATTCGCTGGTGCATAGCACGTTGTATAAAGTCGCTCTGCTTTGATTTTAAGTCTTGCTAGCTGCAGATAAAAATCGCTCTGTTTTGATTTTAAGTCTTGCTAGCTGCACATAAAATCGCTCTGTCTTGATTTCAAGTCTTGCTAGCAGTAATCTGCTGCTGTAAAAGTGACCGCCTTGTGTGCATTTGGTGTCAAAATCATGCCTCCTACTCTTTTAGTTCCATCTGATCTTTCTGAATGAATATAAACATTAATCCTATCCAGTAAATATACACATTAAATTAATCCCTTCCAGTAAATGTGCATATTTATCCCATCCAATAAGTGTACACATTAATCCCATCTAGTAAATACGCATATTAGTCCCGTCCATTAAATACACACATTAACCTCATCCAGTAAATATACATATTAATCCCATCCAGTAAATTTACATATAAATCCCACCCAATAAATATGCACATCAATCCCATCCAGTAAACATACACATTAACCCCATCCAATCTCTCTTTCCCATTCCTATACACCGTGGTTCACAAACAGCCTAAGGTTTCCATTCCGCATCTCATAAGTCCATATTACACCTGTTGCTTGCGTAGAAAAAGTGTTATGTTATAGTAATAATTTTGACTGACAGTGGCGTTTGACAATATTGACGCCTTGTGAACGTATCCAGTGTTAAAGCAGGCATCTTTATATCCACGTGAAAATGTGCTCTCAGGCCATAGTTACATGCGCCCCGGGAATTATCGCCCCAAGTATATAATCGTAGTTTTTTCTTTTATCACAGAAGATAACATCAACCATCATTGTGCCTTAACGCACGTGACCATGAAAACGCATAAAACGAGTTTTTTTTTTTTTGGAGGGGGTGGGGGCGGGCTTTCGATAAGTGGCCTTTAGGTCGATCTTCGTTTCGGTTCGACTGACTCAATCACTTCGACGATTGAGGGCCGATAACGTCATTAAGATTGATTGACAGAATTGGAGATAGCGTCTTTTGTGTGGCTCGTTTGATGAGGTGGCTGATTATTTTCTTGTTTTTTAGTTTTCTGTAAAAGAAAACTATTGTGTCGGCTTTGTCTGCCCGTCCGCACTTTGTGTCCGCACTTTTTCTGTCCGCCCTCAGATCTTAAAAACTACTGAGGCTAGAGGGCTGCAAACTGGTATGTTGATCATACACCTTCCGATCATCAAACATATGAAATTGGATCCCTCTAGCCTTAGTAGTTTTTATTTTATTTAGGATTAAAGTTGACCATAATCGTGCTTCTGGCAACGATATAGGATAGGCCACCAACAGGCCGTGGTTAAAGTTTCATGGGCCGCGGCTCATGCAGCATTATACCGAGACCACAGAAAGATAGATATATTTTCGGTGGCCTTGATTAGCCTATACGCTGTAGCGGCTGTACAGAAACTCGATTGCGCCGAAGAAACTTCCGTGCATTTTTTTTTACTTGTTTTTATTTCGTTTGATTTAGAAAAATGAATTGTCAGTTGGAATTTGTTCGTATTGTTCGGCGTTTTTTATTTTGGAACTTTTTTAAAATTTATTTGTGAAGTCTGTTCCGTATTGTTAATATGATAACGTAACCGTGTATTGTAATGGTTTGCAAATATGTATTTATTTTTTCAATTTTTTTCCATATAACCCGTCATTTAGAATGTATTTCTAACTCCGTCATTAATATATTACCTTAAAACCCATTAAATTTCTTTGCTAGTTAATGAAACCAGTTTTAGTAACTTTGCCCTGCCTTTAATATTGTATAGCAGGGAATGCTATGCGGTTGACCACTATTTCTTTTTAACAGAACCATTCTATTAAATATCAGCTGAGATGACCTTAACATTCTTCTTCTTCTTCTTTCTTCTTCTTCTTCTTTCTTCTTCTTCTTCTTCTTCCCCGTTCACCTTCTCTGACCTTTCCTCTGCTCCTGCAGCCCATACTATTTCTTTTATGTGCTACAGAAACCGTTGAGCTTTAGTTGTTGCCTAGACAAGTAAGTTTGCTTCTCTCTCTCTCTCTCTCTCTCTCTCTCTCTCTCTCTCTCTCTCTCTCTCTCTCTCTCTCTCTCTCTCTCTCTCTCTCTCTGGCAAATTTTACCCGAGGGACCCGTGTTCGATTTTCGAGCCGGACTAAGAGGGGCGTTCCCTAAAATCCTACCATGCCTATTTTGACCTAAGGTATGAATTATGTACCTAGTGGTAAGGTGACTTTTTTTGGGGGGTGGGGTTTAAAGTTAGATTGAGAGAGAGAGAGAGAGAGAGAGAGAGAGAGAGAGAGAGAGAGAGAGAGAGATGCTAGAAGTGAGTGTTCACTGCTCTGTTTAAAAACGTACTGTCAAGACAGGAGGGCCTCGAAGAGGTAATTCTCTCTCGCCCCACTGTGGTAAAACCATGCATAAGATTATATCTCTCTCTCTCTCTCTCTCTCTCTCTCTCTCTCTCTCTCTCTCTCTCTCTCTCTCTTTCCGATATTCCATATTCCATTCACGACCCATCTTACTCCACAAATATTGTCCGTTTTCAAACTTTGCCACCATTGCTTCCATAAAGAATTTATCAGGTAGGGAGACATAAAACACCTTGGCTCAGCTCCATTTTGATACCAAACAAGTCATTTTCCCTGCTACATATTCTCGTCATGTACACATCCATTATAAGAACTATCACTCAGCAACTTACCATTGATACCATATATCTTCAATCCCGTAGGAAGGTAGTGCCGTCAGTGCACCTCACGCGGTGCAATGTAGGCATTAGTTAAGGTTCTTTGCAGCGTCCCTTCGGCCCCTAGCTGTAACCCCTTGCATTCCTTTTACTGTACCTCGTTCGTATTCTCTTTCTTCCATCTTACTTTCCACTCTCTCTTAACAATTTATTCATAACGCAACTGCGAGGTTTACCTCCTGTTACACCTTTCAGACCTTTTTACTGTCAGTTTCCGTTTTATTGCTGAATGACCTCATGGGTCCCAGCGCTTGGACTTTGGCCTAAAGTCTATATCATATTCTATTCCATACTTCAACACCCTCCTTACTGCTTGTCTGTCAGTTCTATCATAAGCCTTTCCTAGATCCATGTATCACATACCTTAGTACCTTTACTTTCAAGTTTCTTACACAAATTTCCCATATCACAAATTTCACATATCACATACATCCCCTTTCCATCTCTAAATCCACATTGTTATTCTCATTGCAATGCTTCTTTCATAGTTTAGTATTGCAGTGAAAATTCTACTAAATAAAATTATTCCCCCTATTCTTTGTCTCCTCTGACACCCGTACCTTATACATAGGAGCAATTACTCATCTCAGCCATTCCTTTGGAATCTTTCCTTCACTCAGACTTACCTTACTCACCCTGGTCATCCATTTAGATCACACTTTTTCTACTGTGATGCAGCATCCTTGTTGTACTCTTATCAGCTCCTGTTGTCTTTCAAATTTACCTCTTCATTACACTCCATACACTTTCAACACAAGTATTCTCAAGTCCTGATGGCAAATCTTTATGGAGATCCAGTAACTCAAAATTTCAATTGTATCAGGTCTTCTCCTCTTTCATATTTTCCTGTTTACTCTGTTATGCAGGTCTGATCCAGCTTGATGTGAATCTAATCCAGCATTCATATATATATATATATATATGTGTGTGTGTGTGTGTGTATATATGTATATATATACATATTGCATTTTTGTTACCGTACTTTATTTATGGGATCACTCTGCTCACCATGTCCAAACCACTTTTCAGAATTCGGGTTGTTCCCAAGTTGTTGAAATACTTCGTCATTATAAATTATGATTACTTCTATGTTGTGAAATACTTAGTCATTTAAAGTTAGGGTTGCTTAGAAGTTATGACAGTATTCCTTCATTATAAATTAGGGTTGCTACGAGGTTGTAAAAGTATTTCGTCATTAAAGGTTATAGGCTAGTTGCTCCGAGGTTGTGAAAGTATCTTTCATTAGAAATTATTATTGCTGCTAAGTTATGATTGTATTACGTCGTCCTTCTCATTAAAGGATTTACCAATGTATCGTCCATATTTGTCCCTGTCTGGGATATTGCTCTTATTGCTTTTTTACTTTTTCTGAGTACAACAGGATTTGACTCAAATGCAGTTCAAATTAATAACCCTGTCCCAAGCCTTAGTCTGGCAAGAGGAAGGCCCATGGATTCCCTTTGGTGGCCTGGGCTGTGTAAGAGTAGATTCTCTTGAACCATTGACAATCACATTTAAAGAAATAATTCATAAGATATGAAAGATAGGAAGCAGTTTTCTTCAGGTCTATGAATGACTGTAAGTCATCATACTGATTTTTAAGAATGAGGCACAAAGACAATATAAACTATAATTGTGCCATTACTTGTGGAAGTTCAGTGCCATGCAGTTTTCTGGAAGTTTTATTCTTGTAGTGACCAAATTAGGGAATGATCTTCCTAGTCATGTAACAGCATCGCCGGAACTTCTGAAATATATACTTGATGCAGATGATTTTTTGTTTCCTAAGAAAAATTAGTTTCACTTCATAGTAGTTTATTGCTATTTCTCAGAAGTTCAATCAAAGATGCGTTGCATTACCATCCTAATATAATTATCTATGCATTTTAATAATTTACTTACATTATTATTTATTTGTTAATTTATCGGTTTTTCTAATAACCGATCTCCTGTTTCTGTATTTTCCCTTACATTCTGTTATATACTTCTTTCGAATGAACACCATATTCTTTGGTAGCATGAATTTCACAGTGGCCCCTGGGACACGTTCCATATGAATAGGGTTCATCTTCTGAATAATAATAATAATAATAATAATAATAATAATAATAATAATAATAATAATAATAATAATGTCTATTAATATCTATTTTACTTTGCCTTTTGTCTTTTTTGCTTTCGTTTTATTTCTGTTTTATTCAGTTATTCTTAATTTCTTTCTCGTATTGGGCTGCTTTCCGTATTGGGCCCTTGTACTTTTAGTATTATTGCTGTTCTTTGCAAAGAAATTTGTAAGGGACTTAAGATCTTGGTAGGTTTTGGTGTAGTTCTAACTCCTTAGAATGATTTTGTTCAATTTTGTTCTTCAGGATCACTATGCTTTACTCTCAAAAGTAATCGAGAATGAAAAATTGTTTAATAAAAGTTCAGCCACTGACCTGTGCATTTGGTGTTTTGTTACATTTTAATTTTTTAACATTTTTCTATAAGGAAATGTTTCGATATTTCATCTTTCTCTTTCAAGTGGTAACTGTGGTTTTTAGTAGAACTTGCTGTTTAAGTAAATGCCTTCTTGCTTGCTGGTGCATCTTTATTGTGTATTAATGGTTGATGAAGATTTAGCTTGGAGTGATGTAATATCAGTTTGTTTTAAGAACCGATGATCATGGAGAGAGAGAGAGAGAGAGAGAGAGAGAGAGAGAGAGAGAGAGAGAGAGAGAGAGAGAGAGAGAGAAAAATGACATGACAGTAATGTGACTTAGTAATTGAAGGATTACGTAAGATGTGTGGTTAAATAAGTTGATTTAGAGAGAGAGAGATATTTATTAAAACATAAATCACGGTAATATAAGAAATATGCGCAGACATACATAAATGCATACATACATAAGTATATAAACACAGGTAGATAGGTAAATAGATAAATTGCGTGTAGATTTTTTTCCCCACTAGACCACGTTTTTATACAGACATCCGTTCATTGGGCGTCGATAGATTCGAATTAGAGGGCCATGTAGCCTTACGGAAAGTCATAATTATACATTAAAACGGAGTGGATGACGAAGACGATAATTACAGATCTGATTGACTGATCGCAAATTGAATCATTTCGATCTGCAGGGATTACCTCGTCGAGGTTCTTCGGTTTTTCATAATTACGAAAGATTGTTATGTATTTTAACGGAATACTAATATTCTCGTCTGTTACTCTTTCTCTATTTCTCTTTGTCTTCACCTTCAACTGCAACAAACAACAGTCGACCAAAACCAGGTACTCGATGCCCTACTCAGCTCAACCAAAGCATCCTGGAATGTCAAGGAAACGAACCCACGTCCTTGCATTCCTCTCATCGTACGGGTATCGAGCGCAAGTCGCTCGGTTGTGAGGGAGACGCCTAACTAAAAGACCCTTCGTCCGTTTTTAGGTAATGTCAGTAATTTGCTAATGATACCGGGTTTAGTCATTTCAGTCTTTTTGGTATTTCCGTCAAGATATCAAACTCTTTCGTTTAGTATTCCACTTACGGAGTGAGACTCTCTCTCTCTCTCTCTCTCTCTCTCTCTCTCTCTCTCTCTCTCTCTCTCTCTCTCTCTCTCTCTCTATATATATATATATATATATATATATATATATATATATATATATATTAATGTGTGTGTGTGTGTGTGTGTGTGTGTGTGTGTGTGTGTGTGTTACTTTTTGTGTCTCTGCTTCCCATCATAAAGACTGTAATACATCGTTAATATTCTCGATAATATTTTAGACCCTGTTTAATGATATGGAATGGCATCAGAGCGATAGCATTATTCATTCATATATTCAACAGTCAAAGTATGAATATGGCGGGTACCACAGTCATATCACTGTCTTGGTCCAGTCTTCATCAAAGGATATTGCTTATGTTGAAAATAATAGTAAATTAATGCGGCTTTTGAACCATTTAATTTTATTAAATAATTCTGTCCAGAGATATATTGACAACAGGGTTTGTTTCTTCAAGAAATTTAATCGAAAATTGCGCAAAAAACAAAGAAACGCGAAAGACGGCCATGTGCAATTAAAATTAATCAGCATCGTCATTATTACCACCACCAACACGTTTGAGACAGTGGGCATCAGGATTGAAATTGGAAATAAAAGAAAAAGTTGACTACCAACCATTAACCATTGTGATGTGCACCTTGAAATATTTCAGTACATTCACGCAAGAAGAGAGAGAGAGAGAGAGAGAGAGAGAGAGAGAGAGAGAGAGAGAGAGAGAGAGACCCTTTATCCTTCTCTTGCCCTCAGTTTCATGATTAGAGGAGTCAAATAGTATTTGATACCGGATTAGCATAGAACAACTACTTTTTTCAAGTCAGTTTGTTATTTTCATGGATTTACCCGAAAGTGCTACTGTTGTTCAGTTAATTGTGCAAACACCTTATGGTAATGTACGTCGAAACACACTAGTAACGCTGCTGTTCAGTGTTTTAGATTAAAAACAAGTAAAAAATGCTCCGAAGTTTCTTCGGCGCTATCGAGTTTTCTGTATGAGCTTTCAGCTACGGCCCGGTGGTGGCCTGTCCTATAGCGTTGCCAGACGCACAATTACGGCTAATTTTAACCTCAAATAAAATCAAAACTACTGAGGCTAGATGGTTGCAATTTGGTATGTTTGATGATTGGAGGGTGGATGATCAACGCACCAATTTGCAGCCCTCTAGCCTCAGTAGTTTTTAAGATTTGAGGTCGGACAGAAAAAGTGCGGACGGACAGCCAAAGCCGGCACAATAGTTTTTTTTTTTTTTTTTTTTTTTTTACCGAAAACTAGAATAAGTGCGTGGGTTTATCTTTCAGTTTATCGCATTCCATCGTCTGAGTAGATTAGTTTTCTTTCCTGTGAATGAATAATAAAAAGAATCCTAAAAAATTTTTTCGCCGTAAAAAAATAAATGCAATTCTAGTCCATTTTTTTTATACAGCGCATTGAGATTCACACAAAAGAATCACGTACTAGGTAGGCGGCCGGGTTGTCTTCTACTGCACATACTAGATTTAAAAATCTTTTACACGGGGCAGCGGCTTTGTCCCGTATAAAGGCAGTCCAGATGTTGCATTATGCATGCATGTGCACTCATATTTAAATGGCATCGTTCGACGAATCGGTCTTGAATTGCTTGAATGACTGGGATAATCATATTTTCATTGTTTAACTTTTGAAAGTCTGGACATTGATAATACAACAAAACAAAAACTAATTCACCAGCTTTTGGTCGGGGTGTAATAATTGAAACTGATTCAAGGTCCTTTTTTTACAATAATTGGTAAATGGTTAGTGGTGGAACAGGTCCACCAGACAGGCGACAGAGAGGGAGGACGGTCGTCCTCTCCACCTCACTTGAAGCCGCCAACCCGCGCTTCCAACACGAACATTGAAATCCATGCGCTTATCTCAGACTTCCGCGTCGTTAACTTCGCTTCAGTGCTTTTAATCTTGTCTTACTCGTAATGACTCATTAGAATTTTCAAGTACACGTGTACTTGCCTATATGATGCTTGTATTTTGACTGACTTTAAGGACGATCGTGGAGATAAGCACGGCCGCAAAAACTCGTCGAGCATGAAAACGGACACTTCCTAATTACCCATCAAAAAGCGAGTCGATTCCCGCGGAACTCCTTTGATGTAGGTGATAACGCCTCGAACCTGAATGTCGGGCCTTGTAACTCTTAGTTTATCTTCTTTCTCCTCTGGATGTGTCAGGCTGGGGAATGAGTGGATATCGTATTATGCCTCCCAAGTGTGGAAACCGCTAAAAGTAAAAATAAGAATCCGCCAAATATCCACTGGCTTGCAGCGGATGAAACAATAGTCCATATATTAGCGCGGGATCGCTGGGGTACCATCTGCAGCAACAACCCTCCTCGCCTGTTTCTAACTTTCAAATAGCTTTGCTTGTGCTATTAACATTCATCAAACCACAAAACAATTCCCGGTAAGTATGTAATTTTCATCGTCCGGTCTGTACAGCGAGGCAGTCCAGAGGACGAGAAAATCCTCCTGAGAAAGGAGACGCTGGCATGATATGGAAGATGCCAATTAGTGTATATATAAGCTGGCAGTTTTTAGTAGGTAATAATTCAGTGTCATGATTAGCCGCCTGCTAAAGAGCCCCTCACACCTTAAGTCTCTCGACCATATTTTTTATATTCCACCCCAATGGAACATGCTGCATTTTAAGTAATAAACGTCACACTTTTATTACGTGCATGGCGAAGAATAGGAGGGAGTTGGGAATAAATTCACAAATAATAGCCCATTGTGTCTTTCTTATAGTTTTATTACGTGATATCGTCTTGGGTATATTTTTACACATACATACAAACATGCATACATACCTGATCTAATGTATTTGAATCTGCCTAAACTGACTCCTGTAACACAGACGGATAACAAAAACCTTTAGATAGAGAGAACTAATCTAAACTGTTTCTACGGTTGTTGAAACGGCATATAACTTAGCAACGAGTTAAAGCAGTTCCGCTGTGCATATACAATAAATAAGTTTTTATAAAGCAGGATAAACCAAACAGTGGGGAAAGGGTCTAGGGAAAAAGACTGGCACAAAGATTAATGAGCAATTTAATATCATAAATATTATCAGTAATAATATTGCCGCACCTTTCTTCCATAACATGTATAGAAAGTGGCAAATTCTCCAAACGTCCATTGGTATGATGCCAGAAATGTTAACAGATTGTATTAAAAATGTTTATACACTAGCATTTTATATTATATGAATATTCTTTCTCTAGTTATTTGGGATCATCTCATGTATATCACTTGTTTACTGAACATTCAGCAAGATTGAAGGATTCAGCTGCTTTATAAAACAGATGTAATAGCATATAAAGTAAAGTTGACGAGGCTCAATATCCACTCTAAATTCTTACGTAAGCAATAGCTATTAACCACATCTGTTGCATGTAATTCGTGACCATAGTAAACTTCAGTTTACCTTCATGTTCACATTTTTGGCACTCGACGTTTATCTGTGTAGTTAGGGAGAAGTTCAAAAATGTCTTTTAATAATGACTGTATTGATTTACTATTTAACAATAATAATGTTAATGTTGTACAAATATGAAGTATGACAATTACAAAGCTACGGACTTGTTAAGCGAGCATTAGCAAAATCATGAGAGCTGTAGTAAAAACTAGATGATGCATAAAGAACAAAGAAAAGTAATCAAGAAATGGGTGCGAGGGTGCACTTGGGTTAAATTATCATTATTATATTTATTAAATCTTTGAGTCTCAGCAGATTATTAACGTAGTTTTTTTACTCAGGTGTATAATTAGTCCTAATGTATATTTTGTCATAGCTTTATACAAATATAGGAAACGCCTCCTTTTATCTTTTGTTGAACTTTAGTTTTTGTCATAGACAACAACCAATAATTTATATCGTATCTGTGATTAGTCACTTACAGTTAATGAAGTTATACCATGTTGATAATTGATTATGATAATTGATTGGCATGGTATGTTTGTTGTGTCATCCAGTTTAATGAAGTTATACCATCTTGATATACGATTTTATATTAAAAAATTAATTGGTGTGGCTTGTATTATTTTTCACTTCAGTTTAATGAAGTGGTTAGGTCTTAATGACTGATAATTTATTGGCTTGGTACTATGATATTTGAAGTAATTTATTGGCTTAGTATCTAATGTTATCGCTTATGTTTTTTTTTAATTTATATAATATAGCCTTGATATTTTCAGTAACAGTTCCTCATTGTAAGAACTTAAGGTATTCACTCCCTCGTTACGTTCCAGAGCTTAACTGAGCTTTTAAGACCCGGACCATAGCCTTAAATTTATGAACCTCTAAATCTAGCTCTCGCCTATACTCAGTCCAGGAAGTAGTTTATATACGGTGATGCCAATTCTGTACGGTGAGAAAGTTATTTACTTTGATCGTTCGAGTTTCTTTTTATAAATTAAAGGATTCGTATCTTTGAGTTCTCTCTCTCTCTCTCTCTCTCTCTCTCTCTCTCTCTCTCTCTCTCTCTCTCTCTCTCTCTCTCTCTCTCTCTCCTTAATTTTTATACAAGGAACCGATGATCAGATGGTAGAAATTTATGTTCGTTTACTTATTTTTATAGTAGTTGCTATATATATATATATATATATATATTATATATATATATATATATATATATATATATATATATATATATATATATATATATATATATATATATTATGTATGTGTGTATAATAATTCAATTGTTTTTGCATTGTTGTGTATAAGGATACGTGGAAGTGTGAAGACATGCTCGTATATATATATATATATATATATATATATATATATATATATATATATATATATATATATATATATATATACACACACACACACACACACAGTTTGAGCTACATAAAATGAGAAGTCATGTATCTACTTATTCCCCACGTCCAAGTCATTTGTCTTCATTTATACTAGAGTATGTTTAATCTTCACCAAATGATGAGGTCGCTAATCTTATGCAATTTTCTACCACGGCTGCAACCTATCGTAGTTGATTAACCAACAGATGTATAATTCTCTGTTTAGGTGTAAATAATCATAACTGATTTTTGTTGAAAAACCGAGGAGAATTGATCATGTATTAATTTGTAATTATAACGGAAGGGAATTGATACTGTATTCATGTTTTTTTATAACCGAGGGGAATTAATACTGTATTCATATGTTTTTTATCCGAGGAGAATTGATACTGTATTAATTTGTATTTATAACAGAAGGATATTGATACTGTATTCATATGTTTTTATAACTAAGGGGAGTTGATACTGTATTGATTTGTATTTATAACTGAGGGAATTGATACTGTATTGATTTGTATTTGTAACCGAGGGGAATTGATACTGTATTCGTGTTTTTATAATGAGGGGGTTTGATACTGTACTGATTTATATTTATAACTGAGGGGAATTGATACTGTATTGATTTGTATTTATAACAGAGGGTAATTGATACTGTATTCATGTTTTTATAATGAGGGAATTGATACTATACTAATTTGTATTTATAACTGAAGGGAATTGATACAGTATTCACATGTTTTGATAACCAAGGGGAATTGATAATGTATTATGTATTTATAACCGAGGGGGGTAGATACTGTATTCATATGTTGTCGTAACCGAGGGTCATTGATACTGTATTAATTTGTATTTATAACCTAAGGGAATTGATACAGTATTCATATGCTTTTATAAATGACGGGAATTGATACAGTATTCATATGTTTTTATAACCGAGGGGAAATGATACAGTATTCATATGCTTTTATAACCGAGGGGAAATGATAAAGTATTCATATGCTTTTATAACCGAGGGGAATTGATACAGTATTCATATGCTTTTATAACCGAGGGGAATTGATACTGTATTCATATGCTTTTATAACCGAGGAGAATTGATAATGTATTAATTTGTCTTTTTAATGGAGGGGAATTGATAATGTATTAATTTGTCTTTATAACGGAGGGGAATTGATACTGTATTCATATGTTTCTATAACCGAGGAGAATTGATAATGTGTTAATTTTTAATTATAACAGAAGGGAATTGATACCGTATTCATATGCTTTTATAACCGAGGGGAATTGATACTGTATAGATTTGCATTTATAACAGAGGGGAATTAATACTGTATTCAAATGCTTTTATAACCAAGGAGAATTGATAATGTATTAATTTGTCTTTATAACGGAGGGGAATTGATACTGTATTCATATTTTTTATAACTGAAGGGAATTGATGATGTATTAATTTGTATTTACAACAGAGGGGAATTGATACTGTATTCATATGCTTTTATAACCCAGGGGAATTGATACCGTATTCATATGCTTTTATAACCTAGGGGAATTGATACTGTATTCATATGCTTTTATAACTGAGGAGAATTGATAATGTATTAATTTGTCTTTATAACAGAGGGGAATTGATACTGTATTCATATGTTTTTATAACTGAGGGGAATTGATGATGTATTAATTTGTATTTATAATGGAGGGGAATTGATACTGTATTCATATGTTTTTAAAACCGTGGGAATTGATACTGTATTCATGTTTTTATAACTGAGGAGAATTGGTAATGTACTGATTTGTATTTATAACCTAGGGGAATTGATACTGTATTGATTTGTATTTATAACCGAGGGGAATTGTTGCTGTCTTCATGTGTTTTTTTAACCGAGGGGGATTGATACTGTATTCATATGTTTTTATAACCGAGGAGAATTGATACTGTATTGATTTGTATTTATGACCGAGTGGAATTGATACTGTATTGATTTGCGTATGTAACCGAGGGAATTTATACTGTATTGAATTGTACTTATAACCGACTAACCCAAATTAAGCATGGAACCTTCAGGATATCTTTATCGTTAACCGATCACTTCCAAAAAATGGTAGCCAGAGCCCCTGAGGGGGTTTAGTATTCTAAGAAGACAGAAATTACCTTGTGTTTATTTACTTACCTTTTTTTTTTATCAAACAAGAAGCTAGTGTAGATAAGGTTGGAGTTTGCTTGCTTGCTTGTCTGTTTTTGTGTTCTGAGAAAATGTTTCCGGTGATAATGGCGACGATGATAAGCACATTACCCTTCGGAAGTCTGCGGGATGGAGAGTTACGTTTTCGTAGATTGATTCCCCCCACACCCATGGTCTCTCTCTCTCTCTCTCTCTCTCTCTCTCTCTCTCTCTCTCTCTCTCTCACACACACAAGCAGACGCGCGCTCGCTCGCATGCATATATGTAAACAGTGTTCCTTTTCTTCAGTTGAGGAAGTTGCCTCAGGAAAGAATAATCTTTGCCACGTTTATCCTTTGGCTCCAGAATCAATAATTGTAGTCTCATTTTTTGCACTGATAACCAAGTTAACTTAAGGTACGGTTATCTGCAAAGCTGATCAGTCTGTATCTCATCTGATCGCGTTGAACAGTCCATAATGAAGACTGAGCGTTGCTGACTTGTCGATGTTTATGCAGACTATATATTTTGGGATTTTAAATACTGTAGTTGAAAACCGGAAATATTTGCATTTTTTAAATTCTGTTTTCTTTAGATTTATTGCTGTACCGTTAATGTGCGTAGTTTCTTTTTCTATGTGTAAATAAGTTTTTGGGGAATTGAGAATTATTAATTGCTAGTGACCAAAATATTCCATAAAGTATTTTAATGAGTTATTGCTCATGCTTACAGAATTTACTAATAAATTTTTAATATTTTCTTTAAATATTATATTGAGGGTCCACAGGAGATAACGGAAAGATCAGTTAAGAATTTCTTGATATTACAGATCAAAAAATAAAAAAAAAACTTTTTAAAAGTTGTTGGTGTATCAAATTATTCAGAATTGCGGATCATACGCTCCTGTTAAAATATCGGCATTTAGTCCATGTCAGAATCTGTTCCAGTGTTATATAAAGTATAAGAAATATAAACAGTGTGTGAGCAGAGAGGTATAAATTTGATTGAAAGCTTAAAAATGATAAAACCTACGTTATGAGAAGACCACTTTAAAACTTAAAAAAAAAATATCTCTAACCAGAGGACTCTGAATGACACACTAAGGCCTAGTACTTGTGGTCGAAATAAGATGTAACCAGTTCACTTTGAAACTGAATTGAACACAGGATAGTCAATAATGGTTAATTCAAGTGAAAGTACGATAAATAAAGACCATTTTACAGATTAAAAAAATGTAGAAATTGGGCTCTGAATGAATTTAGGCTTGTATAGTACCTGTGGCCAAAATAAAAATTAACTATTTCATGTTGAAACTACCAAGAGAGCACATGAATTTCATGAACATTAAGTGAATTTGATATCAGTGACAGTTGATTCCCTTGTTATCCTTCGTTTAACATCGTGCCGTGATACCTGTGTACCTGTAATTACAATGTAGTGCTGTTATTGTGTATCCTCAGTGATACATCCTTCTTGGGCTGCCTGATCTGACAGTGTGCAGGTCTTAACGTCAAGGACACTTTATTATATATATATTTGGTTATTTTTCCTGTTATGATTAGATGTTGAAATTGAATTCAGATGAAGGTGGAAATGTTGCAAGAACAGCAATAAGAACAGGAGTAAAGGTGACTGATAAATGCAAATGAAAGTAAACATACAAGGAAAAAAGAATTTGTAAATTACAAGCTCAGTGCTGTTAATAGGTTGCAAAGTATTGCAACATAGATATATGTATGTATCCCTTAGGGGTTAGCGCCATCAGTGCACCTTACATGGTGCACTGTAGACATTGCTTAGATTCTTTGCGGTGTTCCTTTGGCCCCTAGCTGCAACCTATTTCATTCTTATGCTATACCATCATTCATATTTTCTTTCTTCCATCTTACTGTCCACCCTCTCCGAACAGTTGTTTCATAGTGTAACCGAGAGGTTTTTCTCCTGTGACACCTATAATGACACTTTTAAAACTTTTTGACTCTCGATTTCCCTTTTGGTGCTGAATGACCTCATAGGTCTTAGCACTTGGCCTCTGGCCTAAATTTTACGCTCCATTCCATTTCGTAAATATGTGTGTGGACTGTGTGTGTGTTTGTGTTTAAATAGAGGGCAATTTTTTTTTTTTTTTAGATTTTCATATTTTAAGCATTCACTCTGTGTAGTCATGTACAGAAAAGAGAAAAATTAAACCATTGGTGAAGTTTTGCAATGTGATTCACTCAAACTGTTAAATTTTATTCTTCCAGGTTCACGAATTCATGCCATTAGTGGACATTGGATGCAGCCACTTCCTGCGGTTCTTCTTGTGCTCCCTTTATGCCCCCATGTGTACCCCTGTTGTGGGCACTGCCATCCCTTCATGCCGGTCTATTTGCCTAGAGGTGAGAGTCACTGGAGTGTATTTTATGAATAGTTTGCCTGAGTATTTCAGAGCCAAGCTTTTTCATATAGCCTTCTGTATTAGGTTTGTTCATCACAGTGCTCTTCCACATTGATTTCTGGCCTCTTTGTAAGCACAGCTGCCTGCACCAGACTGTTAAGGTGTGTGGCAAGTTATTTTGCTGTCTTTTTAAATTATTGGCTTAGTAGGTCAAGCCATTTGGATGTGGCATAGTACCATGATGAGGTGAGTGTAAATATTCGGTATATTGCTCTGTAGTTTTTACTATGTTATACTGCAGTGTTTCCATATACAGTGCTTATATATTGTGCCTCCTGACATACAAAGGACACAAGGAAGAGACAAGGCAAGGAAATTTAATATGCAGCAAATGCAAATCATATTTTAAATACTGATAGGTAGTAAAGATTACAAAAAAAAAAAAAAATTATAAGAAAAGAAGGGTTTCGTAAAAAGGGAAAACAAATACTGACAACAAAAACTGTCTACTGCAGTCAGCAGAAATTGTTGTTAAAGCCAAAGGCAAGAAGCAATTTGCAGTTAAGCTGCAAACAAAAGATTAGATAGAAGTTAACTCCCATGTTATTAGGCTAATATTGACACACTTGTAAGATGAATTTTGTTAAGTCGGGGAATGTTTCTGAGGTAAAAGCAGTTGTAGCAATTGCATAAATTGTATTGTATATATTGTACAGTGTAAATAAAAACTAGCAGTTGGAAAATGAATTAGAAAAGATAATTATAGTTTCTAATAACAATATGGTAATACTGTATGTATTGTACACAAACACATGCTGTAGTAACTGCAGTACACTAACCTGTTCATGCTCAAAATGAAGCAAAATTGGAATCCAAAGATTTGGAAGCTTTCACATTTATAATTATGACTTCACTTTTGTACAGGAAAACTCCCTATCACTGGTGATGAGAAGACCGTTTGTAGATACTGCTTAGTAGAAATGTCTCTAGTATTTATTAAACATTGAACTGTTTTATTTTTTTGTGATTTTTAGGACTTTTTAAATCACGTAATTAGAGTGCTGATCATGATTTAGATTTATGTAATGAGTACATGGCAAAGTGGTACAGTATGCTGCATCATCATCATTCAATATGTAAAGAGTATTGAGATTTTTATAGATGTTTACAGAAACACACCCAGTACATCTGTACTGTTTTACAGACATCACTCATGGCATGGTGATAAAGCAACATTCAAAAGATTTTGTCACTATTAGGAAAAAAAAGAGTTTAGTATACCTTAGTTTAACCAGACCAAGCTGATTAACAGCTCTCCTAGGGCTGGCCCGAAGGATTAGATTTATTTTACATGGCTAAGAACCAATTGGTTACCTAGCAACGGGACCTACAGCTTATTGTGGAATCCGAACCACATTATACCGAGAAATGGATTTCTATTACCAGAAATAAATTCCTCTAATTCTTCATTGGCCGGCCGGAGACGCGAACTCAGTATTAGCAGAGTGCTAGCCGACAACTCTAATGACTCGCCCAACGAGGAACTTTAATGTAGATGTGGTAATGGTGAGTTGGAGGGGCCATGGATATGACCTGTGCACAATTCTTTGGAGAAGGGTAGGTGATGGTTGTAGCCTGTGGACACTAGAAGAATTGGCAGACCCAGACTTACTTGGATAAGACTTACAAGATAGAAAGCTGGAGACAAATAGAGATTTATGGAGATAAATCACAGGAAATAATTTAGCAAAATTTTACAGAGGCCCTTTGTTTCACATGGGAAGCAGTGATGATAATGTTTTTCTAGTGTATGCATTTTGTCACAAACTGCAAAGAAGTTTATGATGTTTATGATATGTCTTGTAGAAAGGTGAATAAAACATTTGTTCATTAATGTGACCTGTTGAGGTGTTGTGTACATGGGAGTATAGAATGAAGGTTTTAATAATGAAGCTGATATTATATGTATTTAACTTTGATTTTTATTTAAATTTAAATGTAAATTTACAGGAAATCCATAAATATACAAATCTCTGAGGTAATGAAAGAGTGTGGAATTTGTAGTTACTGTATAATATGGCCAAATAACATGTAAATCTCCTCAGAAAGAAAAGTATGACAGCTACTTCTAAGTTTTGGTGTGTATTTTTCAGGGTTTGTAGCTAACATTGTGATTATTGAAAAATACTTTATTTTTCTATGTAATTTGCCTTTATGCCTTCATTTCAGGTTAAGTCTAAGTGCCTGCCAGTCCTACGTTCCTTCAACTTCTCTTGGCCAGCAGCTCTAGAATGTTCCCGTTTGCCAACACCTGGGGGTGCTGATGGGTTATGTATGGAGTATCCCAACATCACATCCCCTGATCCATTGCCTCCCCCTGTCAGAGATAGGCCCTACTCTGGGAGCTCAATCCGTGTAACCCCCGCTCCACCACGTGTGCAACAGGTACTGGAGGAATTATTGTTATTATTGATAAAGACACATCCTTTTCAGGGATTTGAACTGCTGACCTGTGTTTTCCCAGGCCAACAATATATTCACTTAATGGCTAAGCAGATGTAGTTTGGCCATGCAGATCATAGGTCAGCAGTTTCTAGAATAGATTGCCTGCTTCTTACTATTATCATTAGCCAAGCTACAACCCTAGCAGCCAATTACAAAAAAAGAAAGAAATTGAGAACTAAAAAAATACAAGAGAAAAAACAAAGGAAAACAAATGAGATCAAACCAAAGAGAAAAGACACATGAATTTACTCAGTAAATTCATTTGTATCTAGGTTAAAGTTGTGGTTCCAACAAATCAGCTACAATAGTAACATTTCTACTTCTTAGTATAAAAACTGTGAGCACAGTATCTTAACTTTATGAGATTCCAGTGATGTCAGATGAGCTTCTATTTCTTGAAATTCTGTTGACATCAAGTATTGTCACCTAGAAACTTTTGAAACTATATATATATATATATATATATATATATATATATATATATATATATATATATATATATATATATATATATATATATATATATATGTATATATGTATATATGTATATATGTATATATGTATATATGTATATATGTGTATATGTGTATGTGTATATGTATATATGTATATATATATGTATATATATATGTATATATATATGTATATGTATATATGTATATATGTATATATGAAATTTTTTTATCACACCGTGATTTATATACAATCATGAAGCTACAAATGTCGTTTTAATATCAAATTGCGCTACCTCGAGAGAGTATCTCCGATGGAGAATTATCACGAAGGGAATTTATATAAGTGATAAAATGAACAGGTACCACTGGGACGCGAACCCTTGACATGGACCCATTCAACGACTCCAGTGGACGTTACCATCGCGCCATCCACTGGGGGCGAACCCTGACGCATGGACCCATTCAACGACTCCAGTGGCGTTACCGCCGCCATCAAGATGGCGCGGTGGTAACGCCCACTGGAGTCGTTGAATGGGTCCATGTCAAGGGTTCGCGCCCCAGTGGTACCTGTTCATTTATCACTTATATAAATTCCCTTCGTGATAATTCTCCATCGGAGATACTCGAGGTAGCGTGAATTTGATATTAAACGACATTTGTAGCTTCATGATTATATGTATATATGTATATATGTATATATGTATATATATATATGTATATATATATATATGTATATATATACATATATATATATATATATATATACATATATATATATATGTATATATATACATATATATATATATGTATATATATACATATATATATATATATATATATATATATATATATATGTACTGTATATATATACATATATATATATATATATATATACATATATATATATATATATATATATATATATATATATATATATATATATATATATATATATATATATATATATATATATATATATATATATATATATATATACATATATATATAATGTATTTATATAATTTTTTTTTTTACTTTGGGTAACATTCAGAAGACGTGCAGAGAGTGTTGGGGAGTGTATAAATCCTGTTTCTAAGGAGGGGTTGTTCAGAGATAATTATTATTCAAGTCTAAAATTGAAAATTAAGAAATTCTTTCTGTTTTTCGTGTCTATAAATACCAACTTATATTAAAGAAACGAAATTTATCATATACTTCCATGGTGTAAAAAGAATATATAAATCTAGTAAGGTTTTTAAAATTATGGAAAGCAAAGAATTTCAGTCTTCAATAAACCTCAGTGCAATATTCAGGTTGTAGAATTTTGTTATTTTTTATTTTGAAGGTGCAACAGTAAAATACTTATTTGGTTTCAAAATAAGACCAGCACATTTCTATCATGATGAAATTTACTGCAAGCAATATGAGAAAAATTTTTCTGCTCATAAGTGGTAAACCCAAACAGTGTGTGTGTGCGTGTGTGTGTGTCTTACCACTGACAAGTTTTGGATTTCCAGAATCCTGAAACAAGTTTATAATTTCTGGGTATTTATTTCAGGATTGTGGTACTTAGTAATTGAAGGCACTAACACTACATAAAGAACAGCATACGTGGTACTTTACTGATGAAACTTAGGTGCACATTACTCAAAGTGTACCCATAGAAGGTTGCTTGAGCACTGGAAAATGTTTAATTTTCGTTTTTTTTAGGCTGGCTTGAGGAATTATTTTTAAGTATATTGAAAGCATGCAACATCATATTTGAAGGAAGAAAGTTGGCCATTAATTGCAGTGTGATTTTTCTTTGTATGAATAAAGTTTATATTAAAGTTTTCATACTTTCGGGCATCACTGTCATAAGGCTGCAGGATTACATTTGTTCTGTTTATCGAAGCACAGTGTTTATCTTTAGTTTCTGTAATTACTGTGATATTAAACATATCCTTCTTATACAATGCTTGACCAATTCTGTATGATAATTTAGTTGCAAAAGTTTTTGTACTATTGATTTGGTGCAAAGATGCTGCTGCATGTAAGATGCATCGAGATTAGGATAAAGTTGAATTGTGCATGTATCTATGTTGTTAGCTTTTAAAATTCTTTTTTTATGTATATTTATGCTGTTGTATCATATGCAGGAATCCACTTGTCCTCATCGACAAACTTGGGTTGCCACCAAAGAAGGTGGTGTGTGCGCCCCTAAATGTGGAAAGGATGTCTTCTTCAGAGATGCGGACAAACAATTTGCAGAGGTAACAAAATCGGATCCATTACTGCCAAATTAGGATATGACATTTCTTGATTACTGTAGTTGCAATTTCATTGAATAAATCTGTTTTTATCTAGTGAATTCTTTTGTATCATCAGCATTGTTTTTTTATGCTTTTCCTTTAAAGGATTAGTTGTGAAATTAGTTTATCAACTTTCTTGTCTTGTGCATTTTCTGCATGAATTCTTATCTATTCATGTCTCCATCTGTGTCCATTTCCATGATTTTGTTGGCCTCCCTACTGGTCTTTATCCTGCTTCCTCCACATTTACTTTTCAAACCAAACAGCTCATCACCTCTTCTTATCACATATCCAAAGCATCGCAGTCTTCGAATCTCAGTCTATTTTCCAGTTCCTCTACACCACATCTCTCCATGATGTTCTCATCTGTAATATGGTTTTTCCTATCTCCAGGCACAAATCGTATTTTGTAGTATCACCTCTTCCAAATGATGCCTATTTTTTCATAAGTACTCTTGCCTTTGCTTCATAGACTACAGTATTGGTGAACCAACAAAGTCAGTCAAAAAGGGGGCTCCAATCACTGTACACTGTTGACATGTTTCCGTTTCTCGAAGGTAACTTCCAGATACCCTTTCCTTCGATTTGGTCTGTTGTAATCCTCTATGGTATTTCCTGGTTTTCTTTTCCTTATAAACAGCTGAGTTCAGAGTTAAGACTTCTTTTCTGAGCAATAAGTTACCATCATGTATGCAGGTATGTGACTGGAAATTAAATCAGTTTAAATATTAACAATTCCAGTTAACACACTCTCTTTTGTACATCATGTCATTAATAATTTTGGAATGGTTTTTCACATAATCTACATTTTCGTGAATTGTAAGGCTCATTGGTGTTCTTTTAATAGTTAAGGCTTCTGTTTTTTCTTATATTTTACATATCGCCAAAGTTTGTCACAATTGTAGACAAACAGGGGTCCGTCCTTTAATGAAAAGGCTTGATCCAGAGATATTGACCCAAACCATAATTGTTTCCTTCTCACCATTCCCTTAGGGTAAACATAGATTTGGCAGAACATGAGTAAAGCTGTGTCACGTTTTCTTAATTAATATTTTCATATTCTATTTCTAGCAATATATTAATTACAATACTGCCTCCCTACTACACCCTCTTTTGACCAAGTACACTTGACGGACTATAGAACAGGCCATTTGTTCATCATCAGTTTTTTCCTCTATGCTGCTGGAATACTATTTACCTGTAGTCAAGTGACATCTTTCCACTGCATCCATGCTTTTATTATTATACAGTATATATCCTATCCTATCTTATTTACTTTTCATTATCTGCTCTACTCTTCAGTATGACTCCATCAAAAGCAATAAAACTCTTGCCTCTTCTAAAGTTTCCTCTTACAATACAACATGGCCCTGCTCTTGCTCTATAGAGCCCCCTACCCAATTGCAATGTGTTAGGTGTATGGGGGAAACCAAGGAAAGTTGTAGGGTTATAAATTCTTCTGAATTGCTGTATGTTTCAAATCTCACATGGAAATTTAGATTACTGTTTGCATTGTAATTGAAATACTTTTCCAGTGAATAATAATGAACTTGATTAATCTGTTTGTTTACAGGTATGGTTACTGGTATGGGCTGGGCTTTGCTTCCTATCAACACTTTTCACAGTACTGACTTTCTGGCTTGAACCTGCGAGATTCAGATATCCAGAGAGAACTATAATTTGCCTCTCACTCTGCTATTTGCTGTACTGCCTTGCATATCTTGCCAGGTAGGTAAAAAAGAGCCTCTCTATAATATTTAGTAGGAAAAGGATAAGTGTACTGTATTTTTGAACCCTTTTTTACTGTATATAGTGCTAGCTGGCACGGATATTTTATCTTATATAAATACAGACAACTGTATTATATATGAATTTTATTTGCCAAGGAAGTTGATCATTCAGAGTTTATATGTAAACTAATCGAAAGTTGCCAGCAATGGTCATTGAAACAGAGCCTTATTTCTCTAATTTATTTTTCTCTATCTCACTTAAATTTTGGGGGGCTGCAGTGATGTGTACAAATTTTTAATGTCCCATAAGTATCTCATCCAACATATCACTATAAGGATGTACCATATATTGATTTTGATTGATTTTGCCTTTCAATTTTGAATATGATGCACATAACATAGTAATTTGGGTTTACAGTACGGGGTGTTTTGATCCAGTTTTTATCTTCGACTTAGTGGTAAGTGTAGTGTCCTTGACTTGTAAGCAGTCTTCACATATAGTGCATTAATAACTGATTGCTTCACAATTTCTTTCATTTTTTTTATTTCTGCCTTTGTAGATTGTGATTGGTCAGGACCTTGTCCCACCCTGCTGCATTATGTAGCTATGAAAGTACAATTATGTCTTTGTGTAGGAACATATTTTTTAATTTTTACAGCAGTGAGTATTAAGTAACTTCAGCCCTCTTTCAAATGGAACCTTGCAAATTGATTGACTATCAAAATGATTGGCCATTTTGTTTGTAGAATTAATTTTTTCATATGTTTACAGGCTTGTTGTACCAGCTGAAGTGTTATCCTGTGAAACATCTCCAAATGGAATTTCACATCTTGCAGTTGAGGGTTTACATTCATCAGGGTGTATTATTACATTTATTTTACAGGTACTGTATATGTGGTGTAATGCACAGTTTGTTTTATGCGAAGATCATATGATGTATGAACTTTGTTGGTGTAGAAATGTATAGGTGTTAATGGGTCTGATAATAGTCAGGTTTTTCCTCTCTAACTTTTTGCTTGAAAAAGCCAGGCCTCTATATTTTTTTTTACTAAAAGTGATAATTAAAACTCTAAAGGTCCTGTATGAGTGTGTCAACTTTAATTTCCCTAGAATCAGAGTAACCATTATTCAGGAGAGGGCTTCATCTTTGCTAACATGCATGGAATATTAGTATTATTACAAAGTAGTTTTTGACCACAGGACTCTAACAAAGGCTTTGTTCTTAAATGAGAGGTGAAAATTGGAGTAAGTGAAAGTTAATATAGTTTAAGTAGGAAGAGATGAAAGGGAATGATGAAAAGTGCAAGGCAGAAAGCAGTGCACCCTGGGAGGAAGAGATGCTATAGTACGCTCCATCTACCTTATGCCACATAAGGCACACTGTCACCTCCTGATGACTGTCAGAGAATTTGACACAGAGGCCTTGATGAGAAATCAGAGGTGGTAGATCAGAAGTTTAATAAAAGATCCTGACAACAAGAGACCCTTAGTATAAAGATAACAGTGCAAACAACCTTGCATATAAACAGCAAGTGAATTGCATATAAAGTATTGAATATTAATGTTGTCATCATTACATAAATGTAGTAAAACTAATTATTCATTATCATATAGATTTCTCCCCTGTAAGATACAGTTTAATCATGACCAGTATGCGGTATAGCTCATTTTTCAGCAGAAACTAGAGTACCCTAACTGTAAAACAGAACAGTCATCAGTTGTGATATGCAATTTAGTATTGAAATAAGTTCATGAACATCTAACACAATTACAACATTTTAGTCAGTGTTAAGTACAGTACTGTACTGTATGTATGAATAATTAATAATTCTTTCAGGCTTGCAAAACTAAATGTTCAACTTAAGAGGCATTGTAACTTTCCTCCAAGATGTGGTTTGATACATATTAGATCTTGGACAACATTACTAGAAGAGGGTATGACAATTTCAGTTGCATGGAACATCTACAAAAGTAGTACAGTATAGATTTTTTGTGGACTCATTACTAGAATGTTTTGGGGACTTAACAAATTTTACTTGTGATTGTTGGCATCTATCTGAATTTGCACTAAAATCATGTCCTTGGTAAAGGGTGTTTTGACTACCGAGGCTCTGAGAAACCAGTGATATCTATGATCACATCATTGGCAAACACTGCTGGTATGTTTTTCAATTTTTTTACTTACAGTTCTTTGCTTCAATTTTTTCCCAACTACTGTACTTTATATAGTTTGTATAATATACTTGTTGTATTACCAAAAAGATAGTGGAATCAAGTTTAATCTTTGAACACTGTTCAGTAATACATACAGGCACACTAGACTTTAAATTTTTTTTTCTTTTCCAGTGTGGTTGCCAACTGGATTTTTAAAAATCAGGTGGTGTTTGCATAATGGTCTTTATCCTTTCTAAGTAACGGTTGTTGAGATTATATTGGAAGATTTTTGTTGTTCCTTATCATTTGTCTTTGTATATTTTACGAATTTGGTTGGCTGCTGTTTTGTTCAGGTTATTAAAGAAGCTTTGCTGATTTTAATTTTAATAGCTTGAGATTTTCTACTTAGGAAACGTTTTGGCCATTGAGCTGGTATTATGTCATGTTTAGAGTTCTTTATTCCCTTATTTACAGAAGCAGGTAAGTAAGAGAACAAAGAACTCTAAACATGACATAATACCAGCTCAATGGCCAAAACATTGAGCTGGTGTTATGTCATGTTACAAGAATAAAGAACTCTAAACATGATGTAATACCAGCTCAATGTTTTGGCCATTGAGCTGGTATTGTGTCATGTTAAGAGAATAAAGAACTCTAAACATGACATAATACCAGCTCAATGGCCAAAACATTGAGCTGGTAGTATGTCATGTTTAGAATAAAGAATTCTAAACATGACATAAAACCAGCACAATGTTTTGGCCATTGACCTGGTATTATGTCATGTTTAGAGCTCTTTATTCTCTTACTTACTTGCTTCTGGAAATTTTCTTTTCTTAGTACAAAAACTTTGCTTGATGGCGCCTTTAGGTGTTTGTCATTATGAATTCCCTTTAAATCACATCATAATAAAGAACTGAAATCAGTCTACATGTATTTAATGGGGCTGAAAAGATTAAGCACCAATAATCTTGATACAGTGTAATTGCTGAAGTGATACAGGACTTGAAAAAGGTTTACCAAAATCTCTTGTAGTTAAGAAGTTTTGGTGTCAATGGCTATTTTAAATACAGTAATTTCTCATTTAGAAAAATTATTGACTTTGATCTCCGTAAAGAACTGGTAAAAAAATATCTTGACATTTTATGTAGCGTAAGAAGTATTATTTACTCTGGGTCATCTTAATTTTGAGATTGTCTAGAGATAAAGCACTGTGGTGTGGATGTCTTGAATATTCTTTTATACATTAAGGTTAAAGAAGTTTTTAAATACTGTCTATTTAAGTTCAGTCTTGTCAGACATGGGAGCATTCGCTTCAAGGGCTATTGAGTGTTTTAGGTAGTGGAAGACAGAGTACTGTAATCATTTAAGAAGATTTTTTATTTAATAGTCTAACCAGGCTGTAGATTCCTGATTTCAAATTATTTAGCTTACTAGTGAATCATAATTTATTTTGAACAAGCAGGCATACAGAGAAGTTTTTATGTCTCCTTCACCACCCCAAGGCATCAAGTAGTCTTGACTCATGAATATTTCTGGTAGGTTGCAGTGCTTGCCCTTATGGTCTTAACCTCATAATCAGTAAGTCAGTCTAGTAATATTAAATGTTTTCTGTGTGCTAAGGTTAGTTCTGTAGCTTTAATATATTTGAAGATGAAGAACTTCAACTTTTTACTATATATCATATATGGGTGATGGGGTTAAACATTTTACGGTGGATCCAAGAGTCCGGGTCATATTGAAGATGCAAAAATCAAATAGGAATTTGCCACTGCCATGGTATAAGTGTATGAATAGGAGAACTGGTGGTGATCAGGAAGTCAACAAGTTATAAAGTAAGTGAAATATAAAGCACAAAAAGGAGACAGACAATTTCTTGTTATATTTCTGCTCATACCAGTACACTTTGGGTGGCATAATTACATTAATTTGTCTTGATGTGACATCTCAAGCTTGCCTGAGGATAGGTATTTAAATGTCATACTGTATTTCAAATTTCAGTATTCAGTATGTTTAACAAATAAAATGTAGTTGGGAGGGTTGGGCTGGAGTATTGAACTAAATCACTTGGGTGTCAGTGAATTTGATACCATTACTGTTGATGAATATTTGATATCACTACTGTTGATGAATATTTGATACCACTACTGTTGATGAATATTTGATATCACTAATGTTGATGAATATTTGATACCACTACTGTTGATGAATATTTGATGGCACTAGTGTTGACAGTTTTCAATTTCTTTTCAGTATTACTTTGGCATGGCATCTGGCATTTGGTGGGTAGTCTTAACTTTCACTTGGTTTCTCTCTGCGGGCAAGAAATGGTCTTCAGAAGCTCTACAAGCTTATGCTTCGTACTTCCATGCAGCAGCTTGGGGATTACCAGCTATATCCACTATACTTATCTTGACATTAAAGCAGGTGAGAATCTTAAGAGGAATTAGTTATCAATCTTATAAAATACCTGGACAGTTTTATAAGGAGAAAAATAACGTATGCAGAGCTGTAATGTATATATTTTTGAGCAGTCAGCATTTTGTTACTGACAGGTTATTAATGAAATGCATAAGTTGCAAACAGCATCTTCAAAAGATGGAAAGAGTACTTTGAACCAACTGCTGAGTAAAGAAAATGAAAGACTAGTAGGGGAGGATAGACAAGTCAACATGGGAATGGTAATGGGTTTCTTGAGGCAAGAGGTGCTAAACACTTCAGAAGATAAAGAATGAGAAGGTGACACGACCAGACTTTATCTCAGTTGAAGTATAGAAGGCATTAGGAGGTGTAGTGTTATATTCTGATGGAAAAGATTTTAGATCAAGAGAGGATACCAGAGGAGTGGAGGGGAAAGTATATTAATACCAATTTTCAAAGGCAAGGGAGATGTTCAAGAGTGTGGTAATCATAAGGGTATTAAACCGATGTCCCACACCTTGTAGATATTAGAAAGAATGATAGATGCCAGACTAAGAGAGGAAGTAGAAATAGGGAGAGAACAGCGGGAATTTATGAAAGGAATTGGAACAAAATATGTTATGTTCTGTCTGAGACATGTAATGGAGAAATTCAGAGTAAAACAAAGGGACTCACATATGGTGTTCATAGACTTTGAAAAGGCCTATGACAGAGCCCAGAGACAGAAAATTTGGAGGAGTTTGAGGGAGAAGATGGTCCCAGAGAAGTTTGTGTTGTTGATTCAGTGTATCGGATAGTGTATACCAGAGCAAGGAGCAGTGTAGGAGAGACTGAAGGATTTGAGGTAAGGGTTGGATTACACCGGTGATCAGCCCTCAGTTGTGATGGATAGCATGACAGTGGAGGTATGAGAGACAGTGCCTTGGGGCATATTATATGCAAATGACATGGTGTTGTATGTAGAGAGGAGGGAGGTTATAGAGGGTAGGTTGGAGAGGGGGAGAGTAGCACTGGAGGATAGAGGAATGAGGATAAGCAGGTTAAAGACATAATATATGTGTACCACCATTGAGGGGTTTGACAGGGAGCGTATAAAGTGGTTGGAGAAGAAATAGAGTAGACAAGTTCAAATACTTAGGTCTATAGTAGAGACTGGTGGAAGAGTGGATGAGGCAGTAAAATGTAGGATACAAGCAGGTTGGAACAATTAGAGAGCTGCCTCTGGAGTTCTTTGTGAAAAAGAGTCCCACTAAGACTAAAGGGGAAGTTCCATAAGGTAAGACCAGCTATGTTGTATGGTACAGAAACAGCAAGTATGACTAAGACAGAGGTGGATGTAGCAGGGATGAGAACGTTAAGATGGATGTATGGTGTAACGAGAGAGGATAGGATTAGGAATAAGAGTATAAGAGGGTCAGTGAAGGTGGTTGAGATATCAAGAAAGTGCAGGAGGGGAGACTTAGATGGTACAGACACTTGCTGAGAAGAGAGGGAGACCATATTGGAAGGCATGCTATGGAGATGGAAGTGCAGGGTAGAAGAAGATGAGGAAGACCAAGAAAGAGATGGAGAGATTATGCTAGAGAAGACTTGAGAGAGAAGGGACTTGATGAAGCAGAAGCGCACCACAGAGGTAGATGGAAGCTGCTTGTCCAAAATGGTGTCCCTGTAAAGAAATGGGACTAAACTGAGAAAATAGATTGCAAACATCTGTAAACATTTATTTAACTTTAGTAAATATGAACATTATTACAAATTAAAATGACCAGTGGGTCACATTTTGGATGCATAGGGCTTTCTGGAAGAGATGAAAATTGTAGCAAGGTAATGTTAAAGAAGTTTGATGGCTAAGTATGAGGAGAGAAAAAGGTAACACATAAAAAGTTAAAGGCTAAAAGCATTGTAACTTGGGCTGAAGAGATGCTGCAAAGGACTACAGGGGCTGAACAGATGCTGCAAAGAAGGGCTGAAGAGATGCTGCAAAGGACCACAGGGGTTGAACAGATGCTGCAAAGAACCTGTGGTCCATGTAAAACATATTTTAAGTGGTACCACTGCATGGGTTGGTGTTGGTAAATCAATTAAAACTTTTGTTTGATACTTGGATCATTTTCCTCTTTAACAGTAAGATAGTGTGCTTTGTTTTGATAAACTCCAGTTCAGTAAAATTTCTGTGCTCTTGATGTAGTCTTCAAAGACTGAAGTACCTCAGTGTTGTACTGTATACAAAAAATCCACCAGAGTTTTTACAGTTACTTATGCTCAAGCTGCTTTCCAGTCTAGTAAGGGGTCCTCATAACAAATTCATATTTCTAGGCATACAAAGCTCTTTAGCATACAATATTTATGCGAGGTAGAGTTGTTGAAGAAGTGATGTTTAGTTGTAGTGATTTGTCTCAAGAATTGTAGAGTAACACAATCCAATGTTGATTCGGACTAGTATGTTTAATGCCTGAAAGAAGGTGGTTAGATTTCTGGATGGATATTTTGTAAAAAATTATAGTGCATTGTAATTGTAAAAGCAAAAGTATATTTTGATTAATGGCACTTCATATGAACTCTTCCAGGTTGATGGAGATGAGCTCGTTGGTCTGTGTTATGTAGGAAATGTAAATAATTGGGCCCACATTGGATTTGTCATTGCACCTCTTACTTCATTATTAGTATTGGGTACTTTCTTCATTGTCTTTGGGTTCATAGCATTGTTTAGAATTCGGAAAGAAATCAAGAATGAAGCAGATGGAACCCATAACAACTCAGGTGAGTGAATTTTTCTGCTTTTGAATACAAGAACTGTATTACAGCTTTTTCATTTGTTTAAAAGTGGAATTATAGGCATTTCAGGTAAAAATTATTTCTTTCATAATCTGTCAGAAATGTTCCGTTATTACTAAAATTTAAGGAAATAACTGAATTGTATTTGTAATTTGTTCTGACGGGAATACATACCTACACTTTCATAAATGGAGTTTTTCACTGAAGTAGACAGCCTATGTGAAATGGGACGAATCTGACTTCTAAGCTGACATGTAGCCCTAAGCACCAACACATGGTGAGGAGGATTTCCAGATGTCTATTCAATTCCTCCTCGGAAGATGCCAAGATGAGCCTGTTGTCCAGGTAATACTATAGGCATCCTAGTTGATACCTACAAACTACTGTTAGTGCCAGATTCCTGGTGAAGAGACGAGCATCCAAAGCAAAGAGCCCTGAACCGGAACATAAATCCCTGCCTTGAAGATATATGACTGGGGACACGAAAGTAAGCATCAGTTTGATTTAGAGAAGCAAATCAATCTGCTCAATGATTCCACATTCGCCATCTGAGAATCAGACACAAAAACTTGTGTAGGTGGGTAAGGTCTGTGATTAGTCTTCACACTCCCAAAGCATTGAGAACAAGGATGAAATAAATGCAGAACCCCAGTTTCTCTAGCATTGTTTCTTTGGTGACCCCCCCTTTGCCATCATGAAAGGAATCTCTTCATCCAGGACCTGAAACTTCTCCTGGTTAAATGCTTCTTTGTCTACCAAAACTTCTGCAGACAGGTCCTACTGGAAGCCAAACTGCTAAAACGGGCAACACTCTTTATCTCCTCCGTATGCCCCAGCTTGGAGACTTGTAAGTTGAAACCATCCACACCCACTGGGGAGAAAGGTTGATTCGGGGTTTGGATGCTGTGAGGCAGCTGGTAAAGAGAATGCAGATGTCCTCATTGGGCTTCGTAGGATTGGCAAGCTTAGTAGGATTGTGGATGCTGTGAGAGTACAGTCTCTGTCGCCAGTTGAGTAGGGTAGAGGCTGTTAATTTGGCTTCTGTACTCAGTGTTCCAGGAGACCAAGATTTATCCTTACAGTGACGCTTTAATATACCCCAGGATGGCTACAGCAGCCATTTCAGAGGAGATGGGGATCTCTGCCAAGGGATGACCCAAATGTATAGCAGGTTTTACCTGTGAAGCTTTGACAAATATGGTGAGGTATGGCAAAACTCTTCTACCACAGACTTGGCTTCTG